>NC_041381.1:646767285-646775005 GCF_002162155.2 Triticum dicoccoides | reverse complement strand
GCTGGGCCGCTGGGGGAGCTGGGCCGGCTGGGCTGGACAGGTAAGCGCCAGGTAAGCTTTGCTCTTTTTATTTTTTTCTTCTGTTTTGTTTTTATTTAATCTTTTGCCACTGTTTTGAAATAAAACAAATTCAAAGACAGTGACAAAATTCCCCTGAACATTTTATTTAGCACAATGGGATTATACCAAAGCACATAAAAATGTTTCAGTTATTTGAACATATATTCAGTAATATTTGGATATAAGTTCAAATTCAAAATAGTATTGATTTAAATTCAAAGTCCCAAAATAAATCCTTTTAAAATGTTCATTATTTTTGGTTTGGATCAAAACCCTTGCCAAAAATATTAAACATCTAAGAAGAGCATTTTGGAACAATGGATGAGATTTTAGGGTCTTTGCCCTTCTTTTATTTAGGGTTTTGAGGCTTCTGAATTCCTCAGTTCAGGTTTCAAAAAATTTAAACATGATGCTCAGATGGAAGCAGGCATAGGACAGGCCAGAACTAGGGATGTGGCTGAGATTTTAGTTTCGCGTGGACTTCGACGTTTAGCTTGTTACCTCAGCTACGATCTTGAGCCCTCGGCAGGATCTGGTAGATAGTCAGGCTTCTCAGCCTTTTTCATTTCTAGATGTCTGTACTCAGACATGATAGCTTCCGCTTGTGTTTTGACTTGTATGCTCTGAATGTTGGGTCGTGAGACCCCTGTTTGTAATATCTCGCTCCTCGGAGCCTAATGAATAAATACTTGAGTCGTAGAGTCATGTTGTGATGCCATGTTGTATTTGCACATATCAAGCATATTGTGTGTATGTTATTGAAATGCTTGGTATGTGTGGGATCTGGCTATCTAGTTGTTTATCCTTAGTAGCCTCTCTTACCGGGAAATGTCTCCTAGTGTTTCCACTGAGCCATGGTAGCTTGCTACTGCTCCGGAACACTTAGGCTGGCCGGCATGTGTCCTTCTTCGTTCCTGTGTCTGTCCCTTCGGGGAAATGTCACGCGATGAATACCGGAGTCCTGTTAGCCCGCTACAGCCCGGTTCACCGGAGTCCTGCTAGCCCAGTGCTACAGCCTAGATTCACTCGCTGATGACCGACACGTTCGATGTTGGGTCATGGATGCCTGTCCCTGTAAGTTTGGGCCACTTTGGGTTTACAACTAGCCATGTCAGCCCGGCCTCCTTATCATATGGATGCTAGCGACACTATCATATACGTGTGCCAAAAGACGCAAACGGTCCCGGGCAAAGGTAAGGCGACACCCGTGGGAATACCGTGCGTGAGGCCGCAAAGTGATATGAGGTGTTACATGCTAGATCGATGTGGCATTGAGTCGGGGTCCTGACAGCGTTGGTATCAGAGCCAGGTTGACTGCCTGTAGGATTACCAAGCCAAACTGGTCGAAGTTGAGTCTAGAAATTCTTTAGTTATATAAGGGAATTGATTGTGGGATGGAACGTAAGGCTCTTTTTACTCCTTATACCTCATGGCCTTCTGATCTGAGACATCATCTTCTCTTCTACGGGGATTAAGAACTAGGCTATCTCTTCTTCCTATCAGGATCACGTGTACTAATCCGTAGACTTATAGATTGTTGGATTTAAGCTTGAGTTCAGTTTCTTCTACTTCCGTACGTTAACTGTTGATCTCGAAACCTTGATATTGTGTTTCTGAGTGGTTATGCCACCATTTTTGTGAATGTCTCAAATCTTTTCTGAGCATTTACAGCCGTTATGCTGTCCGAGTCATCCCAGGTTTCTAAATAGTCGGATGCATTTGCAAATCCTTTTCTTTCCGTTTCAATGTTCCCATGGGCCAGATTAACCACACTAATCAGTGAATTGAGGTACTCCGTTACCTTGACATATATGTTGGAGATATTATTATGACCCTAGGTGTCTTAGGGGATCATCTAGTAATTTAGCCATGATTTGTGTTCCCAGTGTGATGATTCTGGCCATCATTCTCGAAAGCATCCCGTGATGCTACTTAGTAGTAGGTATTCTATTCCTGGGTTCTTGAACCCGAGATTCACTCTACTTACTTCATGTTGATAGTAATTACTAGCGCCTTTAGGATATTAGTAACCTTTGCGATAGTCCTTGAAGTCCGTGGTATCTTCTTCTTCCAGATACCATGAACTACTTATGGCAGAAGTTCCTCGTTGAACTGAAATATCACAACAGTATTATTTTTGATGAGTTCTCCATTATATATTGTGGCTCTGCCAGTTCTACCTTTCCGCATGGGTTATCCGGAAGAAATATGTTGAACTTGGTTCGACATACTAATCTATGCATCCACAACTCAGAAAATTATATGTTCTTTTGAGTTGTTCTCTTTAGTTGCATTCTGACCTTCGTCTATCAAGTGATAGTCAAGAGTATGCGTGTGTTCGTTTATCGATGCCTATTACTCTTGTGGTCCGTCAAGCCATTCTGTCCTGAATGACTTGGAGAAACAAACTCCAGTACCTCGTCCATATCTAGGATTGGGTCAAAGTAGTTGTATTCCGCAGATCAAATGCCAATCCAGCTTTTGGTTCTGTTCTACCTTGGAGTATTACCCCCTTTATGTCAGAATTGTCATGAGAACTGCACCAACTCTCATGAATTTTGACGTAGTGATACTTCTCGCCATCATTATTCATTCCTCGGCCCTCGTGTTGATGCAACCAGAATACCGACAAATGAATTGTGATGTGTGAAATCAATACTCCCAGCAACCTCGTTGCTTGGTAGTTAAAGGATAATAATTTCATTCTTAGCGTGTTGGTTTTTGAATCATCCTTCTAAGACTGATCGTGCTACCTAGTCCTTATTTCGGTGCACCATTCGATTGATGAGTTAGGATCTTGTCAAGTCCTCACTCATTTGATTATATCGTCTTGCCCTCAAAAGCGAGATTGTTCTCGAGCTTAGTAACATACCGGTGGTTCGTGATTTTCTGAATGTCTTCTCGGAAGTATCACCAGGTCGTCACCTGACCGTTATGTTGAGCCCGTGATCAAGTTGGTTTCTTATGAACCACCTTCTTTCCAAGAATCGGTGTTAGATATCCCTGAGCTAGTTGGTTAAGCTGGACAACAACTTGGAGAGTTGGAAGATAAAAGCTTGTCTGACTTAGTTCGTTCCAAAGGGATATTCTTGTGTAGTGTGTGTTGAAGAAAGATGATATCTTCATCGATTGGTCCCTGTGATCAGTTGTTGGACCTATTGTCTTATCGATCCTTTGATTTGAGTGTGGGCCATCATCAAATCAAATCAGTACCAACGATGCTCGTAATGTTGTCTTATTCGTGGTTGATCCCTCGAGCATACACCATTACATCTTTGGTCTGACCAATGCTATCACCGTGTTCACTTAACTATGGAATTCCTTTTAAAAGGAAACCCGGATGAATTGTTGTTGAGCCCATTGACAACATCCTTATCTCCTCCATGATTTTGTTGAGCATTAAGCTAGTGTTGGAAATTTTTGAAAGCATTTGTTCATGCTAGCTCATGAAGCATATGTTTGGATGAAGGTAGTGACTTCCTTTAATTCATGTGCATCTGATGCAAGTTGCCGCCGTGGATTCGAGAAAGTCAATGTTGCTTTCTTTGGAATCATTTCAAATCAGTCATGCACACGTGCGAAGAATGCTATGGTTTGAAGACTTGCAACCTTCAATCTATATGTATCCCTAGCACACCAAGCCACTGGTTGATTTGTTCAAGGAGAAGGAGTTCCTTCATGAGAGCTAATCCGGACTTATGTAAGGACTTCGATACCCTCGTTGATGGTTCCCCCTCCTGAACTCGGTAGTGTTTTATTATAAGACTACTATGTGGTCATGCTTGTCTGGGACAACGTGTTCACATGTTAGTAGCAGAACCAGCTCATGTTTTGGAGGTTGCTATCGTAGTTCATCTCCCGAGAATCCCGCAACGTCATCTCATCGATTTGTGTTGCAAACCTTCATTTTTCTTCCTAGACTCGATGGGTCTGGAATATTCTGACACCAACCAGATCTGAATCTCAGGCAGATATGATGGTTGGAACATTTCCCCAAGAACTATAATATTGGTTCCTCGATAACTGGTAAAGTGGATGTCGTGGCCAGCACCACCCAACCGAAAGACCTATTATTGTAGTATCTTGATTGAAGAAGTTGGCCACCTCCCCATAAGGATTTCGTAGGATTTACCTCCGTAACTGTTCCTTATGGATTCTATTGCTCCCGAAGTCCGACCTTTTACTTGATGTTCTAGTTATCAAACCATATCTATGAATGGGATACACTAGCACATCAAGGAGAACATTAGAAACGGAGTGCTAAATGTCTCTCGGTCGATCATCCAGATTTTATTTCCTTGGCCTCGCTAAGATGAAATCTGAGAAGTGTTATCTTCCTTTGCATCTGCATCATCCATCATCATTCATCATGGTAGCAAGTTGTGTTGCCAGGATCCTTGACACGGATGTTGGTAAAACCTTGATGAATATGGAAATGCTCAAGTTCTTGAGAGCACGCACAAGCGCTACGTGTTATCACCGGCACTAACTGGGTTTGCTCTCAGTTTCCTCGGCAATGCTATGACCTATTCAAACAGTGAATTCACTCCCTATTGTTGGGTTCTTCCCCAGCTACCAGAATCATTCCCAGCATTTGCATTCTGTTCCCAGCTTGCACCGCCATTGTGCCATTCTACCATGGGTCTCTTCCATTTCCGGTGATAAGCAAATTCATCCATTACGTTGTCTTCAACAAGGTAATCCACATCATCCAAGTCCGAGTATGCCATTCTACCGACCCCCTCCAAACGATCGTTGTGAATTGCCTTAGGCTGGTATGAAGAGTTTTCAATGATCTCTGAATCAAAGGTAATTCTTTTTGCCACTTAAGGAAATAATCTACGAATCACCCTCCTCCAGGATGTTTCGTCGTGGTTTCATGGCAACTAAACTCCTCGCTACGTGGACAATATTTTACCACCTTCTTAAGTGTGGAATTGCTGTCTACCTAGTGAACCTTTGTCATCCGTTTCTTTCCACCCCTCTTGATGTGTATCTCATGTCTCAACCCGAGAGATGGTCCTATGTCTCATTCCGTGAGTTGTTCGATCTTCGAGGAGATCGACCCTTCTAGAGTCTCCTTCTCTCCAGGTCATGTTGGCAGGATTTCTCAGAGCAAGACTTCGAGACAATGATGGTGATCGAATCAACCTTCATTTGAAGTGCACCCTGGATCATGAAGATTATACTAGTTTGCGTTTCCCCTTCATCTTACCCTACGCTTGAATCTCGAGACGAGATTCTTGTTTAGTGGGGGTGAGTTGTCACATCCCTAGTTCTGGCCTGTCCTATGCCTGCTTCCATCTGAGCATCATGTTTAAATTTTTTGAAACCTGAACTGAGGAATTCAGAAGCCTCAAAACCCTAAATAAAAGAAGGGCAAAAACCCTAAAATCTCATCCATTGTTCCAAAATGCTCTTCTTAGATGTTTAATATTTTTGGCAAGGGTTTTGATCCAAACCAAAAATAATGAACATTTTAAAAGGATTTATTTTGGGACTTTGAATTTAAATCAATACTATTTTGAATTTGAACTTATATCCAAATATTACTGAATATATGTTCAAATAACTGAAACATTTTTATGTGCTTTGGTATAATCCCATTGTGCTAAATAAAATGTTCAGGGGAATTTTGTCACTGTCTTTGAATTTGTTTTATTTCAAAACAGTGGCAAAAGATTAAATAAAAACAAAACAGAAGAAAAAAATAAAAAGAGCAAAGCTTACCTGGCGCTTACCTGTCCAGCCCAGCCGACCCAGCTCCCCCAGCGGCCCAGCCCGCCACCGCTACCCCCCTGTCGCCTTCCTCCTCTGCCAGGAGGACGGGCACGCGCCCGGCGCGCGCGGCCACGCGGCCCGGCCACCTCCTCCCTGCCTGGCTGCCTCCTCCTCCCCTGGTCCCTCCCGCGATGCCATGCAGCCCCCGACCCCCTCTCACTTCTCCCTCACTCTCCCGCGTCCTCATCCTCTCCCCGGAACACTCTCCCCCTCCTCTGTTCTCCTCACCCGAACGGAGCCGTCGCCACCGACGCCGTTCGCCGCGGCCACCACCACCCTCTCGCCTCCCCGACGCCTCCCAGAGCTCCGTTGTTCCGCCCTCGTCCTCCTCATCGTCTCACGCGACCAGAAGGGCCCCGAGCAGCCGCCATCGACATCGTCTTCAAGCTTCGGCCCCGGCGCCCTTCTCCGTCAATTCGGCCACTCCGGCGCGCCCCCGAGCCCACTAACCCTCCCTGCAGCTCCGCGGTGAGCCCTTGACCCGATTCCCCCTCTCCCCGTGCCCTACCTCCCTCTCTAGCCGCCGTTCACAACGAGCCGAGAACCCCACGCCGCCGGCGATGCCGCCGCCGTCACTACAGCCAGCAAGGCTCGAAACCGAGCACGGCACCGTGCTCCTAGCATCTTCAGGAGCTCGGCGAGCCCCTTAGCCATCCCTCCCGTCCTTTGTGGCCTCGCCCCGCTCGAACACGAAGCTCCGGCCGCCGCACTTGCCATCGCCGTCGTCGGCTCCGGCCACCCCAGCCGCGGCCACAGCCACCGCTGGACGCGCCGCATCGCGGACGTTCCAATGAGCCAAACCGTGCGCCAAACCATCGCCCCTAGCTCGAATCCGAGCCGCGCCGCCGTGCGGAATGGTCGCCGCCGGCGATACTCCGGCGACTGCCGACGTGGCACGCTTAATTAGCGCTAATGACGCCCTAATCAACCCCCATAGCCACTGACAGTGGGCCCCACCCCTGGTCAAACCCCAGTCAGCGCTGGGTTTGACCGGGATTAGGTCCTGTGTCACTGACGTGTGGCCCCCACACGTCAGGTTTGACCGGACCAGCCCCTGTTGACCTGTGACGTCATGCCAACGTCATGCTGATGCAATATTCATTTTCTGGAATTTAGTTTATTTTATTATATTCAGGAAATTCCAGAAAATAGCTAAAACTTCTAAAATTCATAGAAAATTAACCGTAACTCCAAATTAAATAAATTATATATGAAAAATTATCAGAAAAATTCAAGGAATCCATCTGTTCCATTTTCATGCATGTTAGAACAACTTATAGATGCTGTTTAGCACAAATTATATAAAGGGCATTTAAATAATCACATATGGAGTTTGAATTTGAATCTTATATTCAAACCAACTTCATTTAATCTGTTGCTAGTTGCATTAGCTCAAAACACATTCATATTGCCATGTCATGAGCATGCATCATATTGTGCACTGCATTGATTGTGTTCCCTTCTGTGTTGCCGGTATTTGTCCCCTCTCGATAGACGTGATACCGATGATGTGATCGTTGACACTGATGAAGACTCAATGTTATCTTCAGAAGTGCCAGGCAAGCAAAACCCCCTTGTTCATTCCGATACAATCCCACTCTCTCGCTCCTGCTCTCTTTTACTGCATTAGGACAACACCGATTCAACTGTTACATGCTGCGGTAGTTGAACCCCTTTATCCTCTGCATGACCTGTCATTGCCACAGTAAATAGATGAAACCCACTAGCATGAGTAGGAGTTGTTTGAGCCCTGTTGTGCCTACTCATTCATGTTTGTTTGTCATGCCTGCTACTGCTTAGAGTTGAGTCAGGTCTGATTCATCGGGGATGAATTAGAGGTGTGTGAACATGTCCTACTGTGTGTGAGCTAAGTGTGTGA
>NC_041381.1:646694338-646767275 GCF_002162155.2 Triticum dicoccoides | reverse complement strand
CCATGTAGGAGTACATGGTGGGTTGTCTCATTGAAGCCGTCCTTAGGAACTGAGTTCTGTGTTTGTGATCCATGATTCAGCTACTACCATGCATTGGGCCCTGAAATATGACCCCGCTCGACTTCTTATTCACCCTAGTCCTCTGTCCAGGAGTTGCAAGTAGTTTCTGGTGTTTGTAGCTTACTGGAGGCCGTGGACAGCGCTGACCGTAGGGGTGGGCTGTGATGCGGTAGGTACGTGGCACGGTATACCGGGCGCCCGTTTGGTGTCACGGAACCCTGTTCACATCGTTTGGGGCTGTGAGCGAAACTCCGGCCGGATCTCCTCATGGATGGAACCCGAATAGGCGATAAACCTGGACTAGAGACTTAGGTGTTTAGGTAGGTCGTGGTCTACACCCACGTCGGCTTTCGCTTGAAGTCTGCCGAGCACATGTCGTGTGCAGACGCTAAGTGGTGGAAACATGTATGAAGAAGTACACCCCTGCAGGGTTATCATCATCTATTCGAATAGCCGTGTCCGCGGAAAAGGACTTCTGGGTTGCTTATATCAGTTCATAGACAAGTGAAAGTGGATACTCTAAAAATACGCAAGATAAGCGTGAGTGCTATGGATGGCGTTCTCGTAGGGAGACGAGAGCGGTTCCATAGTGGTGTATTGATATGGTGAATATGTGGACTCGTGTGCGCCACCTCAAAAGAGTTACATTGCAGTCGTAGTTTAGGATAGCCACCGAGTCAAAGCTGGCTTGCTGCAGTTAAACCCCACCATCCCCTTTGTTGATAATGATGCATATGTAGATAGTTCTGATGTAAGTCTTGCTGGGTACATTTGTACTCACGTTTGCCTATTTTATGTTTTTGCAGAGAGACTTCGGTCTCACTAGTAGTTTCGCGTGGACTTCGACGTTTAGCTTGTTACCTCAGCTACGATCTTGAGCCCTCGGCAGGATCTGGTAGATAGTCAGGCTTCTCAGCCTTTTTCATTTCTAGATGTCTGTACTCAGACATGATAGCTTCCGCTTGTGTTTTGACTTGTATGCTCTGAATGTTGGGTCGTGAGACCCCTGTTTGTAATATCTCGCTCCTCGGAGCCTAATGAATAAATACTTGAGTCGTAGAGTCATGTTGTGATGCCATGTTGTATTTGCACATATCAAGCATATTGTGTGTATGTTATTGAAATGCTTGGTATGTGTGGGATCTGGCTATCTAGTTGTTTATCCTTAGTAGCCTCTCTTACCGGGAAATGTCTCCTAGTGTTTCCACTGAGCCATGGTAGCTTGCTACTGCTTCGGAACACTTAGGCTGGCCGGCATGTGTCCTTCTTCGTTCCTGTGTCTGTCCCTTCGGGGAAATGTCACGCGATGAATACCGGAGTCCTGTTAGCCCGCTACAGCCCGGTTCATCGGAGTCCTGCTAGCCCAGTGCTACAGCCAGGATTCACTCGCTGATGACCGACACGTTCGATGTTGGGTCATGGATGCCTGTCCCTGTAAGTTTGGGCCACTTTGGGTTTACGACTAGCCATGTCAGCCCGGGCTCCTTATCATATGGATGCTAGCGACACTATCATATACGTGTGCCAAAAGACGCAAACGGTCCTGGGCAAAGGTAAGGCGACACCCGTGGGAATACCGTGCGTGAGGCCGCAAAGTGATATGAGGTGTTACATGCTAGATCGATGTGGCATTGAGTCAGGGTCCTGACACAGGGGCTGCTTCATCAAAGCCCAAAGAAGCACCCAAGGCTGCTTCCAAGCCCAAGACTACACCTAAGAGGAATACCAGGAACATACCAGCTGCTGAGAAGAACAAGGCCCCAGTGCCTGAAGTTGTTGCTGGAGAGGAAGATGATGAAGAGCATGTCTTGAGAAAGTTGAAGCCTAAAATTCCAGATCATAATGATGCTCATCCTGTAGCTGAGAACATGAAGCTGAGAAAGGATGCAGGACTCAGACAGTGGAGGTTGAATGATCCTTATGCAGTCAGGAGGAGAACTGCTGTGGACTACAGGTTCCATACAAAGGAACAACAGGATTTCTACGAGACAGTGTTGCTGGACAAGAAGCCAATAGTCTGTGACATGAGATGGGTGGACTAGAAATACATCAAGGAGAATGAAGAACACTATCTTGGTGTGCATGACATTTTCAAGAGTTGTGGAGTGGATGACTTTGTTGGGCAGACGCTCACAAAGTGGAATGATGAGCTAATAATGCCGTTCTACTCCACAACACACTTTTATCCAGATGGCAAGATAGTATGGATGTCTGAAGGTACTAGGTACCAATCATCAATTGAAGAATGGGCCAATCTGATCAATGCACCGAAGGACAAAGAGGATGACTTGGATGTCTATGCCAAGAAGAAGATGGATCACAACACTATGGTGCATATGTACAAGGAGATCCTAGATGCTGCTGTTGAAACACACAAGTTTGGATCAGTACATTACCTTCTGTCAGGACTGCCAACCATCAACTAGATCCTCAGGCACACTCTTTTGCCCAAGTAAGGAGATCACAATATGATCAGAGGCCATGCAATCAATCTGCTACACTTATTTGATGTGCCACAAAAGTTCAAGGTCATGAGCCTCATAGTTGAAACTATCAAGAGGACAGCTGCTGACCAGAAGAGAAGTTGTGGGTATGCCCCACAGATCCAGGAGCTGATTAACTCCAAGATGAGCACTGACACATACTTGTTGGACAAGGATCACATGCCTATCTATCCAGATTTTGAGGACACCCAAGTGGTTATGGATGAAGATGAACCATCTTCTGTGCAAGCACAAGCAAAGAAGGAGAAGGCAAGGACTGAGAAGGCTGCCAAGATGCCACCAATTGATGAGGCATCTGAGTACTTCCTGAAGAGCAAGCAAGATCAGCTTGGCTACTTGATTGCATCCACTCTAAGGATTGAGAAGGGGTTGGCCACCCTGACTCAAAACCAGGAGAGCCTAGAAAGGATCATGGAGCAGAAGTTCTATGACTTGGATGTGAAGGTAACTGAGATCCAGTCTGTTGTTGAGCAACTCCAGGATGACATGCAGGAGAGGAAGGGCAAGACAACCACTGAGGCGTTTGCCAGAGTTCCTAGAGCTCGGAGATCAGCTGCAGTGCCAGTGACAGACACAAGAGCAACTTCATTTGCACCAGCTACAACTTCAGTGCCACCAGCTCCAGCATCTACTCCACCAGCCTTCGTCCTTGGAGTCATTTCTACACCACCACATCAAGACCAAGCCTGAGAGTCGACTTAGTACTATGCATTTTCTAGGAACTTTTTGGTAACTTGTTGCCAAAGGGGGAGAAAAATGTATAGATCATAGGCTTCAAGAGAGAGTGTTTGCTTTTATTCTCTCTTGTTTTGGTGGTTGAACTTTGTTTGCTTTCGCTTGTTTGAGATACTTTATGTCTGTGTGATACTTGGATGATCATGTGTTTGATCATATGCTACATTAATGCTTGTTGGATGACATTATCCTTTTATCTCTATATGATCATTCACTTTGCTTGGTGATGAGTGCATGTATTTTGATTATTATCATTTTGAGCGCTCCACCAAGATGTATGTGACATGGGAGAGTAAATCATGATCCTAAATCTATGTGCATTTGCAGTCCAAAGAAAATCTTAAACCATGCACAAATTTAGGGGGAGCTCTCACATTTCACATACTTCTCAAAGCGACAATGTTTTTCAATCTTATTATCATTTGTCGAAGCTTTGATCTATATGTTGTCATCAATTACCAAAAAGGGGGAGATTGAAAGTGCAACTATCCCTAGGTGGTTTTGGTAATTCCTAACAACATATAGCTCATTGAGCTAACATTATTTCAAGATAAACATTTCAGGAAAATCTCAATGAATGGCATGGCATGGATGAGAAAAGTGGACCCCTCAAAATACTAAGGATAAAAGGATTGGCTCAAGCTCAAAGCTCAAGACTCTACATTTTATATTTTAGTGATCCAAGATCACATTGAGTCTATAGGAAAAGCCAATACTATCAAGGAGGGATGAGGTGTTGCTTAATGAGGTTCTTGCTTCATAATGCTTAGTGATATGCTCCAAAACCCTCAACTACTTTCTCACACCCACATATGACCTAAACCTAAAGTCTAACTCGGCCCCACCAATTCTTTCCATCTGGCGCCACCGAGTTCAGATGTCATAGCCACTGCCACAAACCCTAGGCAAATCGGTCTCACCGATAGGGATCTCAGTATCACCGAGATGGGATTGTAATCTCTCTGTTTCCCTTCGTAACATTTCGGTACCACCGAGATGAGCGATCGGTCCCACCGAGATTGCAATGTAAACTCTCTGTTTCCCTTTCGTAACATTTTGATCCCATTGAAATGAGCAAACCGGTCCCACCGAGTTTACCTGACCAACTCTCTGGTTAGCTTATTACCAAAATCGGTCTTACCGAGTTTGTGTAATCGGTCTCACCGAGATTACGTTATGCCATAACCCTAACCATATCGGTCCTACCGAGTTGCATGCGGTCCCACCGAAAATCCTAACGGTCACTAGGTTTACTGAATCAGTCAGACAGAGTTTCTCAATTTGGTCCCACCGAGGTTGGTAAATTGTGTGTAACGGTTAGATTTTGTGTGAAGGCTATATATACCCCTCCACCTCCTCTTCATTCGTGGAGAGAGCCATCAGAACAAACCTACACTTCCAACTTACATTTTCTAAGAGAGAACCACCTACTCATGTGTTGAGACCAAGATATTCCATTCCTACCATATGAATCTTGATCTCTAGCCTTCCCCAAGTTGCTTTCCACTCAAATCTTCTTTCCACCAAATCCAAATCCTGTGAGAGAGAGTTGAGTGTTGGGGAGACTATCATTTGAAGCATAAGAGCAAGGAGTTCATCATCAACACACCATTTGTTACTTCTTGGAGAGTGGTATCTCCTAGATTGGCTAGGTGTCACTTGGGAGCCTCCGACAAGATTGTGGAGTTGAACCAAGGAGTTTGTAAGGGCAAGGAGATCGCCTACTTTGTGAAGATCTACCGCTAGTGAGGCAAGTCCTTTGTGGGCGACGGCCATGGTGGTATAGACAAGGTTGCTTCTTCATGGACCCTTCTTGGGTGGAGCCCTCCGTGGACTCGCGCAGCCGTTACCCTTCGTGGGTTGAAGTCTCCATCAACGTGGATGTACAATAGCACCACCTATCGGAACCATGGCTCAAAAATCACCGTGTCTCCAAATTGCATTTGAATTCTCCAAACCCTTCCCTTTACATTCTTGCAAGTTGCATGCTTTATTTTCCGCTGCTCATATACTCTTTGCATGCTTGCTTGAATTGTGTTAAGATTGCTTGACTTGTGCTAAGTTTGCTAAAATCTGCCAAAGACTAAAATTGGGAAAAGGTTAAGTTTTTATTTAGTCAAGTAGTCTAATCACCCCCCTCTAGACATACTTCCGATCCTACAGTCGGGCACGTCGATCCCAAGGGAGAGCGTGCCAGATCCCCCGTGATAGCATCAGCACCAAGGGGGACAGTGTTTGGAGAACAAAACATACTATTTTCTGCACCATTTGAGCTGCAATTTTTTCTGCACCAAACTCAGGTAGATGATTAGGAGCATTAGCCAAGATATGATCATCACAATTATCATTACCCACACGAGGATTGGATGGTAGTAGAAGGATCTCTTTGCAAAGAAGAGCACCGGCGTTGGGATGAAGTTTTTCGAAAGGAAATTGTGTCTCATCAAAAACAATGTCATGTGATATATATACACGACCAGTCGCAACATCAAGGCATTTAACACCTTTATGTTGAGCATTGTACCCAAGGAAGACACACTGTTTGGAGCGAAACATGAGCTTACGCATGTTATAGGGGCAAAGATTGGGCCCACATGCACAACCAAAGACACGCAAAGTGGTGTAGTCAGGTGTAACATGCAAAAGTCGTTCAGTAGGAGTTTCATTGGATATCACGCGACTAGGCCACATGTTAATAAGATGAACAACAGTAAGGAAGGCTTCATCCCAAAATTTAAGTGGCATGGAAGCTGAAGCTAGGAGGGCTAAACCTACTTCAACAATGTGACGATGCTTACGTTCTGCAGAACCATTCTGTTGGTGAGCATGGGGACATGAGACATGGTGAGATATACCAATCTTTTGAAAAAAATAATTGAGTTTTTCATACTCACCACCCCAGTCCGATTGCATGGCAAGAATCTTGCTATCGAATTTACGTTCAACAAGAGCTTGAAAGTTGTGAAAAACTTGGAACACATCAGAACGCTTTTTAAGGAGATAGATCCATGTATACTTGCTATAATCATCAACAAAGCTCACATAGTAAGTATGTCTACCAACAAAGGTGGGTGCTGGACCCCAAACATCAGAAAAAATAAGTTGCAACGGTTTGGTTGACACACTCGTGGAAACCGGATATGGCAACTGATGACTTTTTGCTTTCTGACATGAATCACAAATAGTTTCTGAGTTTCTCTCACCAACAACTGAGAGTTTATTTCTACTAAGAATTTGATAAAGTGTAGCAAATGATGGATGACCTAAACGATTATGCCACCGTTCAGCTGAAAGCTTGATAGCAAGAAGCACTTGTTTATTGGATAGGCAGTACTGGGGAAGCAATGCATATAACCCTTGCACACACACCCCCCTATGAAGAATTTGTTGGAAATATGCCCTAGAGGCAATAATAAAATGGTTATTATTATATTTCCTTGTTCATGATAATTGTATATTGTTCATGCTATAATTGTATTAACTGGAAACCGTAATACATGTGTGAATACATAGACCACAACATGTCCCTAGTGAGCCTCTAGTTGACTAGCTCATTGATCAATAGATGGTTATGGTTTCCTGACCATGGACATTGGATGTCATTGATAACGGGATCACATCATTAGGAGAATGATGTGATGGACAAGACCCAATCCTAAGCATAGCACAAGATCGTGTAGTTCGTTTGCTAAAGCTTTTCTTATTGTCAAGTATCATTTCCTTAGACCATGAGATTGTGCAACTCCCGGATACCGTAGGAATGCTTTGGGTGTGCCAAACGTCACAACGTAACTGGGAAGCTATAAAGGTGCGCTACAGGTATCTCCGAAAGTGTCTGTTGGGATGGCACGCAACGAGACTGGGATTTGTCACTCCGTATGACGGAGAGGTATCTCTGGGCCCACTCGGTAATGCATCATCATAATGAGCTCAATGTGACTAAGTAGTTAGTCACGGGATCATGCATTACGGAATGAGTAAAGTGACTTGCTGGTAACGAGATTGAACGAGGTACTGGGATATCGACGATCGAATCTCGAGCAAGTAACGTACCGATTGACAAAGGGAAATGTATACGGGATTGCTTGAATCCTTGACATCGTGGTTCATCCGATGAGATCATTGTGGAACATGTGGGAGCCAACATGGGTATCCAGATCCCGCTGTTGGTTATTGGCCAGAGAGCTGTCTCGGTCATGTCTGCATGATTCCCGAACCCGTAGGGTCTACACACTTAAGGTTCGGTGACGCTAGAGTTGTTATGGGAGAATAGTATATGGTTACCGAAGGTTGTTCGGAGTCCCGGATGAGATCCTGGACGTGACGAGGAGCTCCGAAATGGTCCGGAGGTGAAGATCGGTATATTGGACGAAGGGTATTGGAGTCCGGAATTGTTCTGGGGGTACCAGGTGATGACCAGCGTGTCCGAAAGGGGTTTCGGAGGCCCCAGCAAGTGTTGGGGGGCCTTATGGGCCAAGGGGAGCGGGCACATCAGCCCACTAAGGGGTTGAGCGCCCCTCCCACCCCATCTCACGTAACCTGGAGAGGTAGGGGCGCCACCCCTAGGGCTGCCTCCCCTCCCGGCTTGGGGGACAAGTTTTTAGTTTCGACAATTTTTTAAAATCTCAAAATTCCAAAGGGAAAATAGAGTTTTTGGACGTTTTAGACGTTTTTTAGACGTTTTTAGCGTTTAGTGCTAGGGTTTAGATTTCAGAGTTTAGGGTTAGGTTTTATGGTTTAAACCCTTAGTTTTTACTGTTTAGCATAGAGTTTTCGACGTTTTAAGTCCCGGGTTTAGGGTTTAGGACAATTTTTGAAATGACAAAATTGTAAAAGGAAAAAAAATATGCTCTAATTTATGTTTTTAAAATTTTCGTTAAATCTTGTCAAATCGGTCAAACAACTGATTCAAGAAATATAGTGTTACTAAATAATTACGCAATAATATTAGTGTTACTAAATAAGTATCTCAGTTTTTTCAAATTTTGGTCAAATTTGGTCAAAATGTGGTCAAACTATGGTCAAACTACTTATTCAAGAAATATTAGTGTTACTACATAATTATTATTTTTTAGAATAATAGTTTCAAACTCAAACAGTGAAACGTGTGACTTCATGCCCAAGCTAAACTCCTGATGGTTAATAGGATTCACATCTTACTATTGTCAGGAAAACAACAAGTGCAGACTTGGAAATGAGGGAGAATAGAACCCGAAAGTTAAGCGTGCTCAGGCTGGAGTAGTGAGAGAATGGGTGACCAGCCGGGAAGTTAGACGATTTGGAATAAGTGATCCACAATTGAGCAGTTAAGATGGGTGATTAGAGACTAAATCATCAAATAATTCAGAAAATTGAAAATAAAAAAAATCAATTTTTCCAAAATTTTCAAAAAAAAATTCAAAAAAATAAACCTTTAGTACCGGTTGGTTTTACCAACCGGTACTAAAGGTCCCCCATACCACGACGCGAGCTCACGCCATGTGGTGGGCCTTTAGTGGCGGTTCGTGCTGTGCTGAACCGGTACTAAAGGGGGGGCTTTAGTCTCCACCCTTTAGTGCCGGTTGCAGAACCGGTACTAAAGGCCCTTATGAACCGGTAATAAAGCCTCGTTTTCTTACGTTCCCCAACAGTGGCATCATGAGCTAGGTCTATTGCGTAGATTTTATGCACGAGTAGAACACAAATAGTTGTGGGCGTTGGTTTGTTCAATATGCTTACCGTTACTAGTCTTATCTTGATATGGCGGCATCGTGGGATGAAGCGGCCCAGACCGACCTTACACGTATGCTTACGTGAGACAGGTTCCACCAACTGACATGCACTAGTTGCATAAGGTGGCTAGCGGGTGTCTGTCTCTCCCACTTTAGTCGGATCAGATTCGATGAAAAGGGTCCTTATGAAGGGTAAATAGCAATTGGCATATCACGTTGTGGTTTTGGCGTAGGTAAGAAACGTTCTTGCTAGAAACCTATAGCAGCCACGTAAAAAATTTCAACAACAATTAGAGGACGTCTAACTTGTTCTTGCAGCATATGCCGTGTGATGTGATATGGCCAAAAGGATGTGATGAATGATATATATGTGATGTATGAGATTGATCATGTTCTTGTAATAGGAATCACGAATTGCATGTCGATGAGTATGACAACCGGCAGGAGCCATAGGAGTTTGTCGTAATTTATTGTATGACCTGCGTGTCATTGAATAACGCCATGTAATTACTTTACTTTATTGCTAAACCGTTAGCCATAGTAGTAGAAGTAATAGTTGGCGAGACAACTTCATGAAGACACGATGATGGAGATCATGATGATGGAGATCATGGTGTCATGCCGGTGACGATGATGATCATGGCACCCCGAAGATGGAGATCAAAAGGAGCAAAATGATATTGGCCATATCATGTCACTATTTGATTGCATGTGATGTTTATCATGTTTTTACATCTTATTTGCTTAGAACGACGGTAGCATAAATAAGATGATCCCTCGCTAAAATTTTAAGAAAGTGTTCCCCCTAACTGTGCACCGTTGCGAAGGTTCGTTGTTTCGAAGCACCACGTGATGATCGGGTGTGATAGATTTTAACGTTCGAATACAACGGGTGTAAGCCAGATTTACACAAGCAAAACACTTAGGTTGACTTGACGAGCCTAGCATGTACAGACATGGCCTCGGAACACAAGAGACCGAAAGGTCGAACATGAGTCATATAGCAGATACGATCAACATGAAGATGTTCACCGATGATGACTAGTCCGTCTCACGTGATGATCGGACACGACCTAGTTGACTCGGATCATGTATCACTTAGATGACTAGAGGGATGTTTATCTAAGTGGGAGTTCATTAGATGAACTTAATTATCATGAACATAGTCAAAATGACTTTGCAAATTATGACGTAGCTTACGCTTTAGTTCTACTGTTTAAGATATGTTCCTAGAGAAAATTTAGTTGAAAGTTGACAGTAGCAATTATGCGGATTGGGTCCGTATTCTGAGGATTGTCCTCATTGCTGCACAGAAGGCTTATGTCCTTAATGCACCGCTCGGTGTGCTAAACCTCGAGCGTCGTTTGTGGATGTTGCGAACATCTGACATACATGTTTTGATGACTACGTGATAGTTCAGTGCGTAATGTTAAATGGTTTAGAAATGAGGCACCGAAGACATTATTGAAACGTCGCAGAACATATGAGATGTTCCAATAGCTGAAATTGGGATTTTAGGCTCATGCCCACGTCAAGAGGTGTAAGACATCCGGCAAGTTTCTAAGCCTGCAAACTAAGGGAGAAAAGCTCAATCGTTGAGCATGTGCTCAGATTGTCTGAGTACTACAATCGCTTGAATCGAGTGGGAGTTATCTTCCAGATGAGATAGTGATGGTTCTCCAAAGTCACTGCCACCAAGCTACTAGAGCTTCGTGATGAACTATAACATATCAGGGATAGACATGATGATCCTTGAGCAATTCGCGATTTTGACACCACAAAAGTAGAAATCAAGTAGGAGCATCAATTGTTGATGGTTAGTAAAACCACTAGTTTCAAGAAGGGCCAGGGAAAGAAGGGATACTTCATGAAACAACAAATCAGTTGCTGCTCTAGTGAAGAAACCCAAGGTTGAACCCAAACCCGAGACTAAGTGCTTCTGTAATGAGGGGAACGGTCACTGAAGCAGAACTACCCTAGATACTTGGTAGATGAGAAGGCTGGCAAGGTTGACAGAAGTATGTATTGGACATACACTATATTAAATGTGTACTTTACTAGTACTCCTAGTAGCACCAGGGTATTAAGATATCGGTTCAGTTGCTAAGTGTTAGTAACTCAAAATAAAAGAGCTACGGAATAAACGGAGACTAGCTAAAGGTGAGATGACGATGTGTGTTGGAAGTGTTTCCAAGGTTGATGTGATCAAGCATCGCATGCTCCCTCTACCATCGAGATTGGTGTTAAACCTAAGTAACTATTATTTGGTGTTTGTGTTGAGCATAGACATGATTGGGTTATGTTTATCGCAATACGGTTATTCATTTAAGGAGAATAATGGTCACTCTGTTTATTTGAATAATACCTTCAATGGTCTTGCACCTAAAATGAATGGTTTATTGAATCTTAATCGTAGTGATACACATGTTCATGCCAAAAGATATAAGATAGTAATGATAGTACCACATACTTGTGGCACTACCATTTGGGTCATATTGATATAAAACACATGAATAAGCTCCATGTTGATGGATCTTTGGACTCACTCATTTTTGAAAAGTTTGAGACATGCGAACCAAGTCTATTGGTATGTATGCATGAAGAAACTCCATACAGATGGATCGTTTGGACTCACTTGATTTTGAATCACTTGAGACATGCAAATCATACCACATGGGCAAGATGACTGAAAGGCCTCGATTTCAGTGAGATGGAACAAGAAAGCAACTTGTTGGAAGTAATACATTTTGATGTGTGCAGTGCAATGAGTGCTGAGGCACGCAGTGGATATCGTTATGTTCTTACTTCACAGATGATTTGAGTAGATGCCAAGTGTATTTACTTGATGAAACAAAAGTTTGAATTATTGAAAGGTTCAAGTAATTTCAGAGTGAAGTTGAAGATCGTCGTGACAAGAGGATAAAATATCTATTATATGATCATAGAGATGAATATCCGAGTTACGAGTTTGGCACACAATTAAGACATTGTGGAAATTGTTTCACAATTAACACCGCCTGGAACACCATAGTGTGATGATGTGTCCGAACATCATAACTGCACCCTATTGGATATGGTGCATACCATGATGTCTCTTATCGAATTAACACTATCGTTTATGGGTTAGGCATTAGAGACAACCGCATCACTTTAATAGGGCACCACACAATTCCATTAAGATGACACCATATGAACTATGGTTTAGAGAAACCTAAGCTGTCATTTCTTAAAAAGTTTGGGGCTGCGACGCTTATGTGAAAAAGTTTCATGCTGATAAGCTCGAACCCAAAGCAGATAAATACATCTTCATAGGACACCCAAAAACAGTTGGGTATACCTCCTGTCTCAGACCTGGAAGCAAAAGGGATTGTTTCTAGAATCGGGTCCTTTCTCGAGGAAAAGTTTCTCTCGAAAGAATTGAGTGGGAGGATGGTGGAGACTTGATGAGGTTATTGAACCGTCACTTCAACTAGTGTGCAGAAGGGCACAGGAAGTTGTTCCTGTGGCGCCTACACCAATTGAAGTGGAAGCTGATGATAATGATCATGAAACTTCAGATCAAGTCACTACCAATACTCGTAGGTCGACAAGGATGCATACTATTTCAGAGTGGTACATAATCCTATCTTGGAGGTCATGTTGCTAGACAACAATGAACCTACGAGCTATGGAGAAGCGATGGTGGGCCCAGATTCCAACGAATGGCTCGAGGACATAAAATCCAAGAGGATCCATGTACGAAAACAAAGTGTAGACTTTGGAAGAACTACTTGATGGTCGTAAGGCTGTTGGGTATAGATGGATTTTAAAAGGAAGACGGACAATGATGGTAAGTGTCACCATTAAGAAAGCTCGACTTGTCGTTAAGATGTTTCCCGACAAGTTCAAGGAGTTGACTACGATGAGACTTTCTCACTCGTAGCAATTCTAAGAGTCTGTTGGAATTATATTAGCAGTTACTGCATTATTTATGAAATCTTGCAGATAGGATGTCAAAACATTGTTTCCTCGATGATTTTCTTGAGGAAAGGTTGTATGTGATACAACCAAAAGGTTTTGTCAATCCTGAAAGATGCTAACAAGTATGCAAAGCTCTAGCAATCATTCTAAGGACTGGAGTAAGCATCTTGGAGTTGGAATATACGCTTTGATGAGATGATCAAATCTTTTGGGTTTATACAAAGTTTATGAGAAACTTGTATTTCCAAAGAAGTGAGTGGGAGCACTATAGAAGTTCTGATGAATATATGTTGTTGACATATTGTTGATCGGAAATGATGTAGAATTTCTGGAAAGCATATAGGGTTGTTTGAAAGGTGTTTTTCAATAGAAAACCTGGATTAAGCTACTTGAAGATTGAGCATCAAGATCTACAAGGATAGATCAAAAACGCTTAATAGTACTTTCAAATGAATACATACCGTGACAAGATTTTGAAGGAGTTCAAAATAGATCGACAAAGAAGGAGTTCTTGTCTATGTTATAAGGTGTGAGTATTGAGTAAGACTCAAGACCTGACCATGGCAGAAGAGAGAGAAAGGACGAAGGTCGTCCCCTATGCTTTAGACGTAGGCTCTACAGTATGCTATGTTGTGTACCGCACCTGAACTGTGCCTTGCCATGAGTCAGTCAAGGGGTACAAGAGTGATCCAGGAATGGATCACATGACAGCGGTCAAAGTTATCCTTAGTAACTAGTGGACTGAGGAATTTTCTCGATTATGGAGGTGGTAAAAGAGTTCGTCGTAAAGGGTTACGCCGATGCAAACTTTGACACTAATTCGGATTATTCTGAGTAGTAAACCGGATTCGTATAGTAGAACAGTTATTTGGAATAGCTCCAAATAGAGCGTGGCAGCTGCATCTACAAGATGACATAGAGATTTGTAAAGCACACACGGATCTGAAAGGTTCGGTGCCCCCATGTTTGGTTTTGGTAATTGATGACAATCACTTTCAAGAGAGTTTATACAAGGAGTTATGCATCACCATGCAATGCAACAACCAATGATGCATGAGAATGGGATGCAAATGCTTAGGAACCAAAATCAAAGCAAGGAGAAAACTTTGAAGACTTCTCCACAAAACTCTCTGAAACTCCTCCCCCATTGGCATCGATTGCCAAAATGGGTGAAAAGCTTAGAAGGCCAATATAAAGAGTGTTCGTCCATAAATTGTGTATCTCTCAAAAAGAGAGGGGAATGCAATACACATATCCAATGGTAAATACTTGCAGGAAGACAAACTATATTGAGGCCCAGAGATTGCAAAAGAATGATATGCCACAAAGACATAACAAAGAGAGAAACAAGAAATCGAGCAATCAAAAGATACCAATTGAAGCAAGCAATCAAAGGATATCAATTGAACCAACTAGAACAAAGATCCTATGAGCCACATGAATGAAGGATATTATGATATGAGCAAAGGAGTGTTCTAAATAAGCTAGAGAAGCTCCCCATGATTTGTGCACACATAATAATTTTTGTATTTGGATACAAAGAGCACAAAATAGGATCATATCTCCCCCAAAATCAATAGAAATAAACAACAGGTGCAAGTGAGCATAAAGGAAACTAAGCCTAGCACTTGCAACAAACACATGGTTGAGCAACATGTAAAAGAGGCAACTTAAGAATAGGCTCAACCAAAATGATGTGTGTGAGTCACGACAAAGCACATGAGAAGACTAATATACGGATGAGCATAAGCATCAACTAGTCTCGAATGAATGAGATACACGGTGCAAAGCCTTTCATTCTCACACACAACTAAGCAAATGGGTTCACAAGAACACTAAATATGCAAAATGAATAACCAACACTTGTGACAACCCAAGGTGAAGATAGAAAGCATAAGCATCATCAAGACAGGGGATACCAATTAAGATGGCAAAAGCCTCGTCAAGACCAGCATGAGGAAAATAATCTTCACCACACAAGAGTGCATCAAGATGCAACAAGATAAGACACACACTCAAGGCAAAAGCTTTCATAGTGCCACCAAAGAAATAACATAAGAAAGACAAGGTGGACGTGAAAGAAAGGATATCATGTAAGATGTAATTTCTCTCAAGTGTATAAGGGTCTAGGTAGACGAAATCATGACGATATATATGTACAAAGAATGATGTACACCCGAAATAGTTACAACATGAAGGAACAAGATATCCAAAAGGAAGTCATACATATACCAATAAGATATGTGCTTGGAAGAATAGCCCAAGGCTAGATATGGTCTTATTGTATATAAATGAATTCCTACCACACAACCATCAAAGATATCACAACTAGCAACAAGAGATCATTGTTCGGATGCTTTGAGAAAGGAAACAAGTATCACAAGAAAGAAAGAATAACATGCCATGATACAATCTACACACGATTGATGCAATAATGTGTGCATGTAGTAGACGATGATACTTGTTACCGAGATAGCATTGGAAGGATGTAGTAGATACCAATTGAAGGTAGAAAGTAGTTCATTGATCATCCTAGCTTGACTCCAATAAGCACATGGTGACAACACCTTCCTTTTGAATGAGCCGAGTATCCAATGCATCTCCAATTGTTCCTAGAACAACAACACAAACAAAATGGTACCCAAACTCATTGGGACCAAAGAGTTAGAGAACCAACAATACATAGGACAAACTCCACATAGATGTGTGCATATAGATATGAAAATGAATCTCATGCACATCTCATCCAATTTGAGACTTGGTGGAGTTTCCCATATATATTGGGTCAAAGAAAGAAAACATGCCAAAGGAACTACATGAAGTTAAAATGCATGCTCAAGACTTTCAAGAACGGATACCAAAATATAAGGAAAAAACCAAGTGAAAAGGATACCAAATGGAGAAATCATCACTTGGAAGATATCATTAAAAGATAGATCAAGGAATGAGATATCCATTGGAACACACAAAAAAAGATGTCAAACTCCCAAAGGAGAGGATGGTTCCAAACAAACCAATCTATCTACAAAGTTTCATGTTGGCACAAAGTACCAAAAGAAACGACTTGCCATCCACCAACACACACTTAATATGGATCATAAGATGAGTGTTTTATAGAAAATAGGATAGCTCCCCCAAGACTAGTGCATTATAGAGAATTTGCATTTGAATACAAAATGCACAAGGTGGGATCACCACTTTCACTATATCTAGAAAACACTAAACAAGATCAAGAAAATAACAAGATCCACAAGTCGTATGGAAAACAATGGGAGTTGACACAATCCTAGGCACGAGATAAGGCAAATAAAAGCAAAGGCCAATGTAAAGATGATCAATAATTTCTACCACACATAAGTGAGTACCAATTGTCATAAGACAAGAAGTATTTGGAAATAATTCCCATTGGTAGATAGCAAGGATATCTAACATCATCTTCACACCAAACACAAGCAAATTGCAACTTGTAGAGCTAACATGCCACCTAGGAACAAGATAATCTACAATTTCAACACTAGGTGACAAAATCTCAAATGTACACATTTCTAGGCTAGTAATATACATAGCATATTACTCCCCCATAATGTGATGCCAATGAAGAAAACTTAACAAGAGGCAATAAGAGGATCCAACAAGAGATAATTAATGGACAATTTAGAATTTGAATTTCTCATGATAAGACATACCACATAGCAACTAGATAATCTTGAAATATCAATACTAGATGGTATTACTCATGTACACACATTTATAGGATTGTGAGGTGCACAAAGCACATCACTCCCCCATAATGGGATATTCCATTAATCTCTCACAAGAGCCAACTAAGAAATAAACAAGATGCAAAAGGCTCAATGCATGACACACACATACATGATGTGCAAACCAACACACACATACTTGATTGCTAAAGATAATCAAGTTGGAAGCACAACATATACAAACACATGCAAGGAACAAAACCAAAACATGCAAGTGGGAAAGTAACTTTCAATGTAAACAATTTAAGTACAAGTTACCGCAAGGAGGCACATTGGATATAAGATATAAGCTTGATGATTCAATTGACTTGGCTTGAGGCAATAAGAGAGATGAAGTCCCCTTAATTCTTCATAATGTAGCCAAGTGTCCAATGCCCTCCAACAACACCTATTGATCAAGTTTGAGCTAGTTGGTCCCCAACCAAGTTGGGTCCTAAGAGGTCAGTCACAATAGGCTTGGCTACACAAATGGTTCTTTGCTTCAAACCACTTTGAGTACTAACAAACTTGGCAAACACATTGTGAACCTTATCCTTCCCAAGATAATAGACATCATCAATGATAATTGGGTTGGATGAGGTACCATTTGTGCATGAAGAAGCGACGTGACCTTTTTCACGACATAGGTAGAAACGTCTACTCTTTACTTTCTTCTCACTTGATTTCTCAACTTGAGATAGAGAATGAGAGTGAACTTGTGGCCGCTTCCCTTGTTGCTTGTCACTAATGACCTTCTTCTTCAAAGGGCAAGATCTAACATGATGCCCTTCAATTTTGCACTTGAAGCAAATGATCTTGGCCGAATTCTTGACTTGTTTTTGGCCCTTCTTCTTGTTGCTCTTGGACTTCTTCTTCCTATTGGAGTTGAATCCAAGTCCACCTTTGTCATTGGGGGATTTTTGCACACTCAAGATATTGTTGAGTGTGGCCTTCCCTTCATGACACTTTTCCAAGTCTTTCTTCAAAGAAGTGACTTGGGCCTTGAGCTCATTGATTTCCTCTATATGGTTAGTCTCAACACAAGTACTAGAGAAAGTATAAGCTTCATCGTTAGAGCAACAAGGCAAGGAAAGCAATTCATCACAAGATGTACCAACATTGTGAGTAGATGAATTACAAGGACTAGCACATGGCAATATAGCACTCTGACTAGATGTAGTGCTAGTATCCACATGAGGCTCACTAGATGTTACCTTAGCAAGCATGGCCTCATGAGCTATCTTTAGCACATTATGGGATACTAGAAGATCATCATGAGATTTTGAGAGCTTTTCATGACTTTCTTCCAATTTCCCATATTTTCTAGATAGCAACTCAAGTTGAGCCTGCAGCTCAACATTCTCCTTCAATATGGATGCTTCACAAGAGATAGAGTTAGTAGCACAAGCATCATCATTAGCAACAAGTGGAGAAGACAGCTTGGCAAGCTCTTTTGAATATGAAGCTTTAAGTTGAGCATGAGACTCAGTGAGTTTGATGAGCTCACTCTTAATGACCCTTGAGCCATTTTTGAGGTGCTCAAAGTCCTCAAGGAGTTTAGCATGCGCAACTTCAAGCTCCTTATTTTTAGTTTCAAAATCATTGGCCACCTCAAGAGCTCTATCACGAGATTCCCTTACTCTAGATAATTCTAGAGCAAAAGTCTCCTCAAGAGATTCCTTGGTGGTTTGTTCAAGTTCAAGAGCTTGAGAGAGGTCCGCAATCTCATTAGCATAATCACGCTCATGACCTTCCATTTTCTCAACGGTGACCTCATGCTCCTCGAGATGAGATTCCAACTCCTCAATATATTTCTTGCCCTCAATGGCAATGGACATAATTTCCATGAAGTTGGACGAGCAATTTTATTTTTATGAAGAGCTTTAAAAACCATTTCCCCCGTAATTTTTAAGGAGGCAACATTATCATTCTCTCCATCATAATCAACATCATCATCATTCTTGCCATCATCAATATCATCACAAGATATATTGGGATTCAAAGTGGGAGATACCTTTGAGGCCTTGGCCATAAGGCAAAATGCAATAGATGATGATGTAGGATCCCTTGAAGCACCATTCAAGACCACATCTTGTTCCATGGAGTGTTGAGTTTCCTCTACATTGTTAGCACAACAACTCGAGGAAATAGATACATTTTTATCATGGCAACAAGACATAGCAAGCATATCATCATGAGATTTGAGCAAGCAATTTCTACATGATATGCAAGGACTACCAACACGAGCAAGTGAAACATGTAAGGTGCTCGAAGTGTTGAAGTCCAAAGAAGGACCATTGCAATAAGATAGTGATGAAGAATCACCAAGAACAAGCACACTATCATCATTGCAATGACCACCACTACTCACCCTAGCATTACCTTGTGGCAATCCACATGTAGGTGAAGTAGAAGAAGTGGAGAAGGCAACACGGCCGGAGGAGGAGGGAGAACAATCATCCCCAAAAATCTTGGACACACCATATTTATCTTGAAGCTTTGTCCATAACTCACGAGCATCCCGGAACGGCATGAGTTGAAATATAACTACATTGCTCAAAGCATCAAAAAGCACATTAGAAGCTTGAGCATTGAGATAAGAGTTTTTCTCATCCTCTAAAGATAATCTTTGGGGATCCTTTGGAGGAGAAAAACCCATATCTACAATTCGCTCTAAATTTGGGTCCATGACCCTAAAGAGGTTAAGCATGCGAATTACCCAAACATCAAAATTTGTGCCATCGAAACTAACAGTGTCAGAGAATCCTAATCCCCTAGTCGACATCTTTACTCTCTAGGTGGTTAAGCCAAACAAAGAGAGACGAGGCTCTGATACCAATTGAAAGATCGAGGATGTCGCCTAGAGGGGGGGTGAATAGGCGCTTTAACATAATTACGGTTTAGGCTTGAACAAATGCAGAATAACCCTAGCGGTTAATTTGTCAAGCACAAAACCTAAAACAACTAGGCTCACCTATGTGCACCAACAACTTATGCAAAGCAAGATAGCAACTATGTGATAGCAAGATATATGACAAAGAACAATATGGCTATCACAAAGTAAAGTGCATAAGTAAAGGGCTCGGGTAAGAGATAACCGAGGCACGCGGAGACGATGATGTATCCCGAAGTTCACACCCTTGCGGATGCTAATCTCCTTTTGGAGCGGTGTGGAGGAACAATCCTCCCCAAGAAGCCACTAGGGCCACTGTAATCTCCTCACGCCCTCGCACAATACAAGATGCCGTGATTCCACTAAGGGACCCTTGAGGACGGTCACCGAACCCGTACAAATGGCGACCCTTGGGGGCGGTCACAGAACTCGTACACTTTGGCAACCCTTGGGGGTGGTCACCAGTACCCGTCAAATTGCTCGGGGCGATCTCCACAACCTAATTGGAGACCTCGACGCTTGCCCGGAGCTTTACACCACAATGATTGAGCTCCGAACAACACCAACCATCTAGGCGCCAAGGCACCAAAGAGGAACAAGCTCTAGGGTGTCCAAAACACCCAAGAGTAACAAGCTCAAGGGTACCAAGCACCCAAGAGTAATAAGCTTCTCAACTTGTAACTTCCACGTATCACGTGGAGAACTCAAACTGATGCACCAAATGCAATGGAAAGGGCACACGGAGTGCCCAAGTTCTTCTCTCTCAAATCCCACCGAAGCAACTAATGCTAGGGAGGAAGATGAGAGGAAGAACAAGAAGGAGAACACCAAGAACTCCAAGATCTAGATGCAAGGGGTTCTCCTCACATAGAGGAGAAAGTGATTGGTGAAAATGTGGATCTAGATCTCCTCTCTCTTTTCCCTCAAAAACTAGCAATAATCCATGGAGGGATTGAGAGTTAGCAAGCTCGAAGAAGGTCAACAATGGGGGAAGAACACGAGCTCAAAGGATAAGATTCATTAGGGAAGAAGACCCCCTTTTATAGATGAGAAAAAATCCAACCATTATGCTCACAGCCCGCACAGAGCGGTACTACCGCTAGGGCGGTAGCACCCCTTTGAAACACAACAGCGAGGAGGCAAAAAGGCCAGAAGAACCGTCGGAGTGGTAGTACCGCTTGACCTCACGGTACTACCGCTAGGGGTAGCGGTACTACTGCTAAGGGTAGTGGTACTACTGCTTGTGAGCGGTACTAAAAAATTACATCCGGGCCTACCACCGCAGGACTTGGGATGAGTTTTTGGTCCGGAGCGGTACTACCGCTGTAGGAGCCACGGTAGTACCGCTCTGGAGCGGTAGTAAAAAATTACATCCGCTCCAATTCGCGGTAGTACCGCTGCAGCCTTTTCAGAACACTAAAACTGCCACAACTTTTGCAAACGGACTCCAAATTCGATGAAACCAAGTTTGTTGGAAAGCTAGCGACAAGGGCTAACACAATCTTTAAAGAAATATCAAGAAGAAGCAAATTAGAAAAGGCCCATAAGAAAATGGTGAGAACCCTTCCTC
This sequence comes from Triticum dicoccoides, assembly GCF_002162155.2. Classification (NCBI taxonomy): domain Eukaryota; kingdom Viridiplantae; phylum Streptophyta; class Magnoliopsida; order Poales; family Poaceae; genus Triticum; species Triticum dicoccoides. The sequence goes on along the minus strand of NC_041381.1, from coordinate 646,746,102 downwards.
GGATAAGACCGGTAAAACCTCCAACAGCGAAAACATCATAGAAGACGCATGCGAACTCCGTTTTCGATGAACTCAAGCTTGTCATCAAGATGACCATAAGCTCTAAGACTCACAAAGAGATCCAAACAAGAACCAAGAAACATGATGCAAGGATGCAATGGTTTGAGCTCTCTACTAACGATATGATCAAGCTACCAACTTGAGAGCCCCCCTTGATAGTACGGCAAACGGTCCTATAACCCGGTCTCCCAACTACCACCATGAGACCGGTAAAATAGAAAACCTATCAAGGGAAAACCTTTGACTTGCACATGGTCCACTTGAGATAGATGATGACGATCTTGACTCCCTCAAGTTGGACCACCTTTCTTGATTGCGTTGGCTCGATGAAGACTAGATGATTGCTCCCCCATAGTCCACTATGGGTGAGCCACTCTTCGGCTCATCTTCACAAGTACATTGTCACCACAATGGGCGGAAAGCTTCAAGCACTTGATCTCTTCGTGATGCATCACTTGAACTTGCACACCCCATCCTAACCCCACAAAGAACTCTCACGAAGACCATGGGTTAGTACACAGAGCGTAATTAACAATGCTTACCATACCATGGGATCACTTGATCCCTCTCGGTACATCTTCTACGCTTTGTGAGTTGATCAACTTGATTCACTCTTGACTTAGTCTTGATCAACCTTGAATCTTTCCAACTCTCTTCATTTGGATGATGTCTTGAGGGTAAACATGAATGATCACACAATCCTCTTCTTCAAGACATGCTTGCAATAAGCTCAACACTCACATGACCAATCTTTGGATAATTCCTTAATAGCACCTTGCTCAACTCATAAACTCCTTGAAACCAACACATGGACTTCAAGAAAAGCCTATGGACAAAACCTTCAAATATAACTCAAGGCAACCATTAGTCCATAGAGATTGTCATCAATTACCAAAACCAAACATGGGGGCACCGCATGTTCTTTCAACCTCCCCCATTTTGGTAATTGATGACAATCACTTTCTCCATGTATTGGTTTCAAGGAGTTTATGAGTTGACCAAGGTGCTATTAAGGAATTATCCAAAGATTGGTCATGTGAGTGTTGAGCTTATTGCAAGCATGTCTTGAAGAAGAAGATTGTGTGATCATTCATGTTTACCTTCAAGACAGCATCCAAATGAAGAGAGTTGGAAAGATTCAAGGTTGATCAAGACTAAGTCAAGAGTGAATCAAGTTGATCAACTCACAAAGCGTAGAAGATGTACCGAGAGGGATCAAGTGATCCCATGGTATGGTAAGCATTGTCAAGTACGCTCTGTGTACTAACCCATGGTCTTCGTGAGAGTTCTTTGTGGGGTTAGGATGTCGTGTGCAAGTTCAAGTGATGCATCACGAAGAGATCAAGTGCTTGAAGCTTGCCGCCCATTGTGGTGACAATGGACTTGTGAATACGAGCCTAAGAGTGGCTTGCCCATAGTGGACTATGGGGGAGCAATCATCTAGTCTTCATCGAGCCAACGCAATCAAGAAATATGGTCCAACTTGAGGGAGTCAAGATTGTCATCATCTAGCTCAAGTGGATCATGTGCAAGGCAAAGGTTTTCCCTTGATAGGTTTTCTATTTTACCAATCTCATGGTGGTAGTTGGGAGACCGGGTTATAGGATCGTTTGCCGTACTATCAAGGGGGGCTCTCAAGTTGGTAGCTTGATTGTATCGTTAGTAGAGAGCTCAAACCATTGCATCCTTGCATCATGTTTCTTGGTTATTGTTTGGATCTCTTTGTGAGTCTTAGAGCTTATGGTCATCTTGATGACAAGCTTGAGTTCATCGAAAACGGAGTTCGCATGCGTCTTCTATGATGTTTTCGGTGTTGGAGGTTTTACCGATCTTATCCGAGGAAGGGTTCTCACCATTTTCTTATGGGCCTTTTCTAATTTGCTTCTTATTGATATTTCTTTAAATATTGTGTTATCCCTTGTCGCTATCTTTCCAACAAACTTGGTTTCATCGAATTTGGAGTCCGTTTGCAAAAGTTGTGGCAGTTTTGGTGTTCTGAAAAGGCTGCAGCGGTACTACCACGAATTGGAGCAGATGTAATTTTTTACTACCACTCCAGAGCGGTACTACCACGGCTCCTACAACGGTAGTACCATTCCGGACCAAAAACTCGTCCCAAGTCCTACGGTGGTAGGCCCGGATGTAATTTTTTAGTACCGCTCGCAAGCAGTAGTACCGCTACCCTTAGTAGTAGTACCGCTACCCCTAGCGGTAGTACCGTGAGGTCAAGCGGTACTATCGCTCCAATGATTCTTCTGGCCTTTTTGCCTCCTCCCTGTTGTGTTTCAAAGGGGTACTACCGCCCTAGCGGTAGTACCGCTCCTTGGAGCGGTAGTACCGCTCTGTGCGGGCTGTGAGCATAATGGTTGGATTTTTTCCCACCTATAAAAGGGGGTCTTCTTCCCCAATGAACCTTATCCTTTGAGCTCGTGTTCTTCCCCCATTGTTGACCTTCTTCGAGCTTGCTAACTCTCAATCCCTCCATGGATTCTTGCTAGTTTTTGAGGGAAAATAGAGAGGAGATCTAGATTCACATTTCCACCAGTCACTTTCTCCTGTATGTGAGGGGAACCCCTTGGATCTAGATCTTGGAGTTCTTGGCGTTCTCCTTCTTATTCTTCCTCTCATCTTCCTCCCTAGCATTAGTTGCTTTGGTGGTATTTGAGAGAGAAGGACTTGGGCACTCATGTGCCCTTGCCATTGCATTTGGTGCATCAGTTTGAGTTCTCCACGTGATACGTGGAAGTTACAAGTTGAGAAGCTTATTACTCTTGGGTTCTTGGTAACCTTTGAGCTTGTTACTCTTGGGTGTTTTGGACACCCTAGAGCTTATTCCTCTTGGGTGCCTTGGCGCCCTAGACGGTTGGTGTTGTTTGGAGCTCAATCATTGTGGTGTAAAGCTCCGGGGAAGCGTCGGGGTCTCCAATTAGGTTGTGGAGATCGCCCCGAGCAATTTGACGGGTACCGGTGACCGCCCCCAAGGGTTGCCAAAGTGTACGGGTTCGGTGACCGCCCCCAAGGGTCGCTTAGTGGAATCACAGCATCTTGCATTGTGTGAGGGCGTGAGGAGATTACGGTGGCCCTAGTGGCTTCTTGGGGAGCATTGTGGCTCCACACCGCTCCAAACAGAGATTAGCATCCGCAAGGGTGTGAACTTCGGGATACATCGTCGTCTCTGCGTGCCTCGGTTATCTCTTACCCGAGCCCTTTACTTATGCACTTTACTTTGTGATAGCCATATTGTTCTTTGTCATATATCTTGCTATCACATAGTTGCTTATCTTGCTTAGCATAAGTTGTTGGTGCACATAGGTGAGCCTAGTTGTTTTAGGTTTTGTGCTTGACAAATTAACCGCTAGGTTTATTCCGCATTTGTTCAAGCCTAAACCGTAATTATTTTAAAGCGCCTATTCACCCCCCCCCCTCTAGGCGACATCCTCGATCTTTCATCGTTGACTAATAACCTCTCTCACAAGCGAGGTATGATCAAACCCCATGGGTGTTGAATTCATTACAATCACATAGTGATGTGAACTAGATTATTGACTCTAGTGCAAGTGGGAGACTATTGGAAATATGCCCTAGAGGCAATAATAAAATGGTTATTATTATATTTCCTTGTTCACGATAATTGTCTATTGTTCATGCTATAATTGTATTAACTGGAAACCGTAATACATGTGTGAATACATAGACCACAACATGTCCCTAGTGAGCCTTTAGTTGACTAGCTCGTTGATCAATAGATGGTTATGGTTTCCTGACCATGGACATTGGATGTCATTGATAACGGGATCACATCATTAGGAGAATGATGTGATGGACAAGACCCAATCCTAAGCATAGCACAAGATCGTGTTAGCTCGTTTGCTAAAGCTTTTCTAACGTCAAGTATCATTTCCTTAGACCATGAGATTGTGCAACTCCCGGATACCGTAGGAATGCTTTGGGTGTGCCAAACGTCACAACATAACTGGGAAGCTATAAAGGTGCACTACAGGTATCTCCGAAAGTGTCTGTTGGGTTGGCACGAATCGAGACTGGGATTTGTCACTCCGTATGACGGAGAGGTATCTCTAGGCCCACTCGATAATGCATCATCATAATGAGCTCAATGTGACTAAGTAGTTGGTCACGGGATCATGCATTACGGAACGAATAAAGTGACTTGCTGGTAACAAGATTGAACGAGGTATTGGGATACCGATGATCGAATCTCGGACAAGTAACATACCAATTGACAAAGGGAATTGTATACAGGATTGCTTGAATCCTTGACATCGTGGTTCATCCGATGAGATCATCGTGGAACATGTGGGAGCCAACATGGGTATCCATATCCCGCTGTTGGTTATTGGCCAGAGAGCTGTCTCGGTCATGTCTGCATGATTCCCGAACCCGTAGGGTCTACACACTTAAGTTTCGATGACGCTAGAGTTGTTATGGGAAAATAGTATGTGATTACCAAAGGTTGTTCGGAGTCCCGGATGAGATCCCGGACGTGACAAGGAGCTCCGGAATGGCCCGGAGATGAAGATCGGTATATTGGACGAAGGGTATTGGAGTCCGGAATTGTTCCGGAGGTACCAGGTGATGACCAGCGTGTCCGAAAGGGGTTTCGGAGGCCCTGGGCAAGTGTTGGGGGGGCCTTATGGGCCAAGGGGAGGGGGCACATCAGCCCACTAAGGGGCTGAGCGCCCCTCCCACCCCATCTCACATAACCTGGAGAGGTAGGGGCGCTACCCCTAGGGCAGCCTCCCCTCCCGGCTTGGGGGGCAAGTTTCCTAGGGGGTGGGGGCGCCCAAACCCATCTAGGGTTTCCCCTGGCCGCCGCCCCCTCCTCTAGATGCATCTAGACGGGTCGGCCCCCTCTTCCCTTCCCCCTATATATAGTGAGGGGGTGGGAGGGCAGCCACACCCTTCCCCTGACGCAGCCCCTCCCTCCTCCAACTCTTCCTCCTACTCCGTAGTGCTTGGCGAAGCCCTTCAGGAATACTACAAACTCCACCACCACCATGTCGTCGTGTTGTCGGAGTTCTCCCTCAACTTCTCCTCTCCCCTTGCTGGATCAAGAAGGAGGAGACGTCCCCGGGCTATATGTGTGTTTAACGCGGAGGCGTCGTCCGTTCGGCACTAGATCGGATCTTCCGCGATTTGAATCACCGCGAGTACGACTCCATCAACCGCGTTCTTGTAACGCTTCCGCTTAGCAATCTTCAAGGGTATGAAGATGCACTCCCCTCTCTCTCGTTGCTAGTCTCTCCATAGATTGATCTTGGTGATGCGTAGAAAATTTTAAATTTGTGCTACGTTCCCCAACAGAATTCTCCTCGTGGCCTGATCCTTGATCAAAAAGAAGAACGAGTGAAATTCTAGAAAAACATTATTGTCAAGAGCAATGCGATGGACAGATAACAAGGTTTTGGATGCATCCGGAACATGTAAGATATCTTTGATTTCATGATTTTTGTGTGGTGTTTTGATAATTGCTTGACCAATATGACTAATGTCCATACCTGCACCGTTTGAGGCGGTGTAAACTTGATCTTGGCCACGATACTGCTCATGCATTGTCATCTTCTCTAGTTTGCCAGTGATGTGATTTGTGGCACCCGTGTCCATGTACCAATTGGTGTCAACACCATAGGACACGTCGGCTGTAGCTGCAACTTTTTTCTTTTGTGAAGTATCATCGGCATAACGCCAATCACAATCTTTAGCAATGTGATTTGTTTTTTTTTGCAAATTTGACATTTACCCTCATAGCCCTCGTAGCCTTGGAAGTTATGCACCCTGTTGTTGCTGTTGGGGGGCACCGAGGGTTGTTGTTGCCGTTGTGAGGGCCCTGGTGATAGTAGCCGCCGCCACCATGATAGCCCCCACTGCCGCCGCCTTGGTTGTTCTGGTGGTAGCCACCACCACCGTTGTGGCCGCCACCGTTACCACCATAGCCACCGTTGTGGCCACCGCGACCACCGCTGCTGTATCCACCAGAACCACGGGATCCTCCCCCGTTGCCCTTCTGGTTGGGATAGTTTCCCTTGTTACCTCCTTGCCGACCGCGAGAGACGACGTTCGCCGACGACTTGAAGGCGCCGCTACCGTTCCCATGGAACATCTCTACCCTCTGGTCGAAGTTGTCCACCATGGAGAAGAGTATGTCGACGGTGACCGGCTCCGTGCACACGTCCAGCGCAGAGACAATCGGTTGGTACTCCATGTCCAGCCCTGCAATGATGAAGGAGATGAGCTCGGGCTCTCCGATGGGTTTGCCCGCCGCCGCGAGTCCATCAGAGAGCGATCGCATGTGACCGAAGTATGCAGAGGCGGATTGAGACCCCTTTTGTGCATTGGTGAGTGCAGCTCGGATATTGTTGGCGCGGGACAAGGAGACGGCAGAGAACATGTTTGCTAGGGCGCTCCAGATCGCATGTGATTTCTCAAGAGATGCAACCTGGACAAGAACCTCCTTGGACAGATTCCTAAGAAGATATGCTACGATTTGTTGATCCTGGATCAACCAGGGGGCATAGGCAGGGTTCATGACGACCTGATCCTTGCCATCGATGGTCTTGGTGGTGATGGTTTTGGAGGGTTCTTCGGTGGTTTGGTCGAGGTAGCCGTATAGACCGGCTCCCATGATTTGTGATCTAGCTTGAGCACGCCATAGGATGTAGTTGGTACGGGTAAGAGGTTCGAATGTGTTGTTGTTGAGACCGGATGAGGTGGTTGAGGAGGAAGACGACATGGTGGATGAAGAAATTGATGAAGGCGCTAGATGTGATGGAAGGGATTAGGCTCTGTATACCATGTAGAAAATATGGGTAAGCGTCTCAATCTCCATACATGGAGACCCACAGGTTTATATTGATATGTTGAGAGGTTACGGAAGATGGCAGCGTCGAGGCTAACCACATGAGATATTACAAGAGAGGGAGGTGAGAGGATAGAGATAAGTTAAACAGAATATCTATCCTAACAAATCCAACGTGAGAGACAAGATAGCCTCGGCCGGCCCAAGAGTCCTCTGAATATAACTCTATGTTTAACAACTCCTTGGGTGGGGAGGCATATTGCTCAGCAGGTCGTGCGGTCTTGGTCCAGCCGGTCCTCACGGTGATTGCTATCTACTACATGACCATGTTAGATTTATGGGTGACGTCTTTCCTTTGGGCAGGTTGTGATAAGGTCACAGGTGAAAAATGCAAGATAAATTGAGAGCAAGTGTGCAAGTCAGCTGCATGGAGGCCTCGAAATCCTAAATCTCGACAAGTTTTCCATTGCCCTTCGCCTCTGGTGCTTGTGGGTCGAGTGACTTCACCCCGCCAAGCCATGGGTTGGCTTGGTAACCCCTTGTGATGCCAATGACCGAGATATCTTTGTCACGGCAATCAAGTTCCAAGTTGAGTATTGCATGTTTACCAAGTTCTGGGAGTCATCTTGGCTCGATGGGATTAGGCCCAAAGACATGGCTCCAAATCTATGACTTGTCGAAGAAGAAGAAAATTGCTCGGTTTAAATGGCTTTGCATGACAACCACTGGACTTCCTGGGTGGTCATTCTTCAAGGCATGATCGTTGAACACATCTTTTAATTTGTCACCCTTTGGGAGAGGCTCTCCCATGTCCACCTTAACATTGATACGCTCGACACTATCACTTGGAACTTCACTACTAGCGGACACTACTCGGTGGTGGCAGCATACAAGGCGCAATTCTTTAGCCAGAATGACAGGGCCATGATCCCAACTATTTGGAAGATTTGGGCACCCTCTAAATGCAAGTTATTCACATGGCTGGCAATCAACAATAGAATTTGGACGACGGGCAGACTTCATCATCATGGGTGGCCAAACTATATAACCTTTGTCCCCCGTGCAAGCAGGACCACACTATTAGAGTTTGGCGCATGATCAAAGATTGTCATGGTTTCCATGAAGTGCATCCTTTCGACTGGGGTGACGCGATTTGTGCCAAAGAGAGGTGGAGCCACAATGCTACCAAGAAGACCAAGTCACGAAGGTCGCTTACTTCCTTGATGTTGCTTATCTCTTGGGGGTTGTAGAAAGAGAGGAATGCATGGATCTATTGTAATAATACCGTTTTTGGTGAGAGTCATTGTCGCTAGGATTAAGGAGGAGAGCTATCTTTGAAGCATTGCGGGCAAGGCACTTGAGTTATGTAATGCCGCATTAGTGATTGTTATAATTTGGCCTTGGACCTTGTCCTCTAAAACTTCTCCCTTAATCATTGAAAATGGCAAATCTATTGCCTCGTTTCAAAAACAAAATTAGGCCACAGACCTCTAGACGCCAGCTTCAAACCTACAAAGAAGAAAGAGGCCAAGAGGAAGGTCACTGCTACCATCTAAACTTAGAGGATAGCTTGGGATTTGATCAGGCTTAGAGTATCTACAGCTGGGCGCCTCAAACCCTCCTCAAACGCTCGGGCGGACGGCCCTAAAAAATGCGACCCAAATGGGCGCCTCAAACACCTGGGCTGACTAGAACCCCTCATATCTATCCCAAATCTGGGATGCATATGGGGTGGCCTGGCGCGTCCGCCATGTCGGAGCCGACCCATGCTGGTCCACCCGACCCCATATATATTCGTTGATATCGGCTCCACGAACCAAACCCTAGCCACTCCATTCCATTCCCCTCCAGTCCACTCCGCCCCCAAGCTCCCGTCCGGCGGTCTCGACCTTCTCCGGCATGGTGGGAAGCGGATCTGACTCCGACAAGTCCGAATCCGTCGACTAGGGTGTTGTTCTGTGCGGGATGCAGGCAACTGGTGAAGGAAATCAAGATTTCCATGTCATCTAGGGAGTTCAAACCTGTTAAGATTGCTAGAACGCAAAACAGGGTTGCACATTGTCTTGCTAGTTATGCTCAACTCGCTTGGCACGTAGCACCGCTTGTTGGTTGCAACGTGGCCCCCCTTTCGTTACAGAACTTGTGTTAGCAGATTGTAACCCTAATTCTATGGAATAAATTCCCTTCTATTCGCAAAAAAAAAGTCCAAGAGCTATGGAAACAAATAAAATATGCATATGGTATTTGCCTGAAGCTAATAGGCTATGTTGATATCATGCCATGGATATTGGGCCGAAATTCTGAATCGGCGAAGCTTCAGATTTCCAGGCCATACAACAGCTCCACTGCTCCAGTAATGGCGAGCTGAAGCTTCACCCCTTCCGTACGGTGGGTAAAATCAAAGCCTTGCCTCTGATCTCATCACCAAAAAGAAAATGGTCTGTGCCACAGGAAGATGTTCTGCAGATAAATGTTGATGCGGCGACTTTCGCCCACTCTGGACAAGCTGGTCTAGGCGTCGTTGTTCATGGATGTGCAGGAAGCGAATCGGGGTGCTATTCACCATGTTGGAATCCCAGAAGTGTCTGAAAGCCCTAGCATCGCGCCAGCCTCTCGTCTTTTGCAGGAGTTCAGGTTTTCATAAGATACATGTAGTTCAAAGTTTTCAGAGGCAATTCAGAGTTTTCAGAGGAAGCACCTGATATTTTCCCAGTTCAGACCACCGCCTATCTTGGATAAATAAGGTGCAATGTGAGTTTGACAGATCATCTGTAGGCGGCAGTGTCTAAGATATCAAGAATAGAGCCTCAATGATTTTTATCTAGTAATTTTATTCATGCAAAATGTTGTAGCAATGAGGCATCTCATGTTCTTGCAAAATCTGCAGAATATGATGTTGGGTCGTGCTGGTATGAACCTCAAGTTATCAGGACAGGACCATTGTTTGTAATGAAAACATTATGAATGAATGCAAGAGTGCTGCCCGTTGTCTAAAAACGAAACTAAAATGAAGAATCGAAAAGTGTCGACAAGACTCATGTAAACTGGAAGGCCGGAGTAGGCTGTAGGCGTAGTATATAGCACCTGAATCCAACTTCAGCTTGTCAGTCATCACTCGTCAAAGACAACTTCAGAAGAAAGAAACCTCAAATACTAGTGACAGTCCATAGAGCAGTGAACATTTCCAGCAATCCAGTGCAACATGGAGCAAACAGACTGAATGATTGATTATTCAATGAACAGCAACATAACACAACCGTTTATTATCCATAGAACACAACACGGTACAAGCGATAATCAACCCCACCCCCCTAACCATTCCCCGCAGACGCCTACAAGAGTCTCACTCACCTACAAGATTTCAAATCAAGGGTTCGGATGCTCCACACAGCAAACCAATCACATTTGAATCAGATGCACAAGACAATCGAATCGCAGTAGCCAATCGGAGGGGTCAGCAGCAGCAGCAGCAGCAGCAGGGCATGCTCAAAGCTTACCCTTGAGTCTCTTCTTGAGGACGTCCATGACGGCGCCGAAGTCAGCCTTGACGCTGACCGGCGGGTTGGCGTACTTGCAGGCCATGTCTTCGATCTTCTGATCATGGTAGTCTATCTTGGACTGGGAGAACTTGAGGCCGTGCGCCGTGCTGACGACCACTGTGCGGTCATTTGCCCCGATGGTGCCCTCTTCCCGGAGCTTGAAGAGAGCCGCGAGCGCGACCCCAGTGTGCGGGCAGGCAAACATGCCGGTGCGGTCTGCGAGGGACATTGCATTCATGAGCTCCTCCTCCGTGGCCTCTGCGACGATGCCATTTGTTGCCTTGAGTGCGACCACCGCACGGTCGACCGATACAGGGTCACCGATCTGAATCGCCGACGCAAATGTTGGCTCAGCCACCTGTGGCTGGAATTGTGTCCACCCTGACTTGTAGTAGCGGTACAGCGGGTTGGCATTGGCGGCCTGTGCGCAGACAAGCCGTGGCAGACGATCAACGAGACCAAGAACACGGCACATCTCGAATCCCTTGTAGAAAGCATATATGTTTCCAAGATTGCCTCCCGGTACAATGACCCAATCTGGGACCTCCCAATCGAACTGCTGCAGTATCTCAATGGCTGCCGTCTTCTGCCCCTCCAGCCTGAGCGAATTGAGCGAATTGGCAAGGTAAATGGGCAGCTCGGCAGTCACCTCCCTGATGAGCCGCATACAGCCATCAAAGTCCGTGTCGAGGGAGAGCACGGTGGCGCCGTTGGCGATGGGCTGGATGAGCTGCTCGAGCGAGATGCGGTTGGCCGGGAGGAAGACGATGGCTGGGATCCCGGCAGCCGCGCAGTAGGCGGAGAGCGCGGCGGAGGTGTCCCCCGTGGAGGCGCAGCCGACGCCGGCGATGGGGCGGGAGAGCGGGGCGCGGCGGAGGCGGTTGACCTGGCTGACGAGCACGGTCATGCCGAGGTCCTTGAAGGAACCCGTGTGGGAGATGCCGCAGTGCTTGACCCAGAGGTCCTTCATGCCGGCGAGGTGGTCGCGGCCGAGGCGCTCGGCCCAGAAGAGGTTGGAGTTGCCCTCGAAGAGGGAGACGATGTGGTCCGGGTCGATCCCCGGGAGCACGAACTCCTTCTTGGACCAGACGCCGGAGCCGTAGGGCCAGACGGTGCGGCCGACGCGGGAGTCGAAGAGGTCCCGCCAGTAGGACCCCGGGTAGCGCGCGAGGGCGTCCATGTCGTGGCGCACGTCGAGGAGGCCGCCGGAGCTGGAGCGGTACACGATCTCGTCCAGGGAGTAGCGCTCGTCCGTGCCGGACCCGCCGGGGCCGGGGGGGAAGGGCTCGTACCAGGCGGAGAAGTCGTTGGCCGGGGCGCGGTGCCGCGCCGCCTCCTCGCGGATGTCCTCGTCCGCCGCGCGCCGGTGCTTGTTGGTGGCGGCGGGGGCGGGGGCGGGGGCGGGGACGGCGGCGTCGGTGGCGCAGCGGACGCGGCGGTGGGCGGCTGGGCGGAGGCGGAGCTGCGGCGCGGCGGAGCGGGGGCGGGAGAGGAGGAAGGAGAGGGACGGGGAGGGGGAGGGGGCGTGGGTGGTGGCCGCCATGGTGGAGCTGGCGGCGGCGGCGGCGGCGGCGGGGATGCGGGGATTGGGGGCAGTGGATGCGGACTGTGGAGGTGGACGAGGGTTTTAGACTGTAGCGGGTGGGGGTTGGTGGGAACTGGAAAGCGGTAGAAACTGCATGGATGGACGGCCCTGATTTAGATTTAGCCGACATCTGACGGGCACCGTCTGTTCAATCAGATCACATCCAGCTGATGATCATTCAGACAAAGCTGTCGATTCTCATGACCAGATTGACAGCAACTACTGAGAAATATGACAGCAGTCCATCAAGCATTTGTAAATCCTCTTTCGATCTACATCAATCTCAAAGCACAGGAATAGAAAAAAAACGAAACATTCTAACGTTCAGGGCGGTGTTACTTTGTGCCACGCATACATCATTTGGGCTATTTTATTGAATTCTACAGGATTGAAAAAAAACTAAAAAGAAATCTAAGAATTGGACTAGAAAACGTAGCGTAATCCAATCCTTAGGTTCCTAAGGATTCCGATCGTACGAACCAAACGACGTCATAGGAAAAAATTCCAATGATCCAAATCAAATCCTCTAAAACTCCTACGGTTTTCCTCTGAACCAAAGGAGCCCAAAAAATATCAAATGCAGAAACACAATGTTCAATTTTTATCGACAAAACATCCCAGGTTTTGAAATCAACTGGATAAACATACCACATATGTACATTTCTAGAAAGTACAATAATATCTGTGCCTCAACAGATGCACATAACCTAAGTTTCATTACAGAGTCGTTAAAAATGCCAAAAAGGCGGCAATCAAGCCATGTAAAATAGAGAAACTCAATTTGTTACACAAGGAGATCTGCTTGGAACAAAAGCTGCTGATATAAGCACTAGAACAAATAAATGCTTCACGCTGGAGGCGAAAACGTAGTACAACTGTTACAAGCTTTGGTGTGCGCTCCATTGGACGCCTCTACAAATGAATCTGGAATTCAGGATACATATGCTCAAAATGAATCTGGAATTCAGGATACATATGCTCAAAGGACAAAGGTCCTTTGCGCTTTCTAGTTTCTGCAGCTACCTGAGTGACTCTTAACCTGAACAAACTAATTTACACTTCACAGTGTGCATCGCAGCGCTGTTTACGGTCAGGTTATTTTCATCTCTTCAACGTTTTCAGGTGGCCGTGGAGCTGGAGTGTTCACGAAGGTCGCACTCTTGTTGAATCCTTCCAGCAACATTATCCGCACCGCTTGCAAGCCCCTCAGGAACGTGGAATCAAGCTGCAAAAGATTGGGGTGGAGACAGAAGTTAGTTGATGCTGTGGTTTTTTGTACACATAGACATAGTGCTTCAGCTAGTCACTGAGTGCTTGCTTACAAGAAAAAAAAAGCACAGGATCAGCGCAGAAGCAAATTTCCACGCATATTCTTCAGTTTGGTATATTTTTGTCAAAAATATGTACAATGCAATATGCGGGTAAAAGTACCTCTTCTTGTTCTTCCTTGCTGAATGCACGTAGAACAAAACCGATGGCTCCCATCATTCCAGTTGGCCGTCCAATGCCTGCAAAACATTTGGGGGATTTGTATTTTCAGATTCGTCACCTCAATGACAAAGGAGTTAAAAGAAGCGATCGTTTGACATACCAACTCTTAGCCGTGGGAAATCACGGCTTTGTTTCAGATGGTGAATGACACTTCTCATCCTGAAACATTAATCATATGTTAAGGTAGAACAAAGGGCAAACGATTAAGAACAAATAACAAAGAACCGCGGAACATAGCAGGATGGGAACAGGTTAAATAAATACCCATTGTGCCCACCATGTCCCCCCTTTGGCAGTAGACGTAGTTTTGCAAAGGGTAAGTCTAGATCATCGTAGATCTAAAAGAATCAAACAACAGTTTGTGAATAACTAGGAACATCAAAACATGTATTATGAGCTAGCGGACAATATTTACCAGAACGACTTGGTTAAGTGGTATCTTGAAATATGAAACCAGCTGGCCGACCTGCATAAGGCAGTCCTATTCAGTAAACAGGGCCTGCTGAAAGTAGTGATCTGAAGCTGCATTATTAGAGTTGCTGTACTTACAGACTCACCACTTGCATTCATAAAAGTCTGCGGCTTGGCAAGCATTACAGGGACATCACCAATAAGGCCTATAAATACAAGGCAATATGATCAACAATGCCGTTTCAGGAATTTAAATACTTATCCATGTCCATTGCGAACAAACAATCAAGCATACGAAAAAAAAAACTAAGAACTTGCGTTTTAAGGACATAATTCTTGATTACACAAATATTGGCATGTAGATACTTCTTACAGTACGTTAACCAAAGATATAAGCCTAGTGCATAAAGGTCACGAAGGAATCGTTTTTCTCAAAAATAGAGTGCAACCACAAATGATGGGTTAACAGTTCACACCCATCTATTAGACTATTACAACGTCCTGGAGTTGGATAATACTCAATAGAAACAGCAAGAACATTTGATTTTGCTTTCTTACAGGAAAGTGCGTCAGAGGGACAGAATGATGAATACCAAGTCTTAACCAACAAGCCTTATTTGGTTACTCTTTATGTGAACAATTAGCAAAGTAAAAAAAAGCTGCCGGAAAACACAATTCAAAAACAGAGCTAGACATAATTTGAGCAGGCCAACATTTAGCTTGTTGCAGTGGTCCGTTATAAATTACTCCCTCCGTCCCAAAATAAGTGTCTCGACTTTGTACTAACTTTAGTACAAAGTTGTACTAAGCTTGAGAAACTTATTTTACAAAGTTGTACTAAGGTTGAGACACTTATTTTGGGATGGAGGGAGTATATCTCAAATGTACAACTACTGCATAGCTGCACCTATTGTAAATCAACAAGCTTTATGTGTGGAAATTACCTTTCCCAACCATCGATTTGAATTGCTTAGTGCTGACAGATATCCCCTCAGCTTCTGCAATAGCATCAATCATCTCAAACCCAACCTATATGCAACAACAGAATGATTACCAACAGGATATAATAGTGATATACTGTAATCCAGAGTATAGTTCAACTAATCACATTAATCGGGACAGAACGCAGTTAACTGAAAGCCAAGAGTTTGTAGTATCAAGCAAGCAACCAAAAAGATAACACCTTTACCCTGGCGAGGAGCTTAGCATCAAGCCTAATTAGCCTTTCCAACCACGCAACATCAATGTTTGTAGACGTAGTTAAAATGGCTTCAGAAAATTGTACTAATTTCTAGCAACTACCAGTAGGATTTATGAATTGCATCATGATTAACTTGGACAGTCGACAGGGCTACCAGCTGAAAACGCAGAGTTCCTTCTAAGACAAGCAAAGCGGGATCCAGACAGCTGGAGCGCCGGAATCTTACGTTGTGGCGGGTCCCCTTGTACATCCTGCCGGGGTTCCCGAGCCCGACGAACAGCCACGGCTTCTGGGCCGCGCCGGCGCCAGCGCCGGCGCTGGCAGTGGCCGAGGAAGAGGATGACGAGGAGGCGGTGCCGGTAGTGGGGCCGTTCGCCCCCATGCTTCTACGGCTCGAGCGGGCGAAGGAGATGCGCGGGGAGGTGAGGCGGGAGGACGCGGAGGCGGGGACGCCGGAGAGTAGCCGCATCGCCGCCGTTGTGGTTTCCCCTATAAAACGGACGGGTCCTGGTTGACCCGGGTCCCAATCGAACACGGGATTCCCCTTTGACAAGCTGACCGCTCTGCCTATTGGGTATTGGGCTGGACTTGTGGACCGCTCCACCACCTATTTGGGCTGAAGGTCATATAACTCTTACCACCCGTTTGTCTCAAAAAAAAAAAAGCTGAAAGAAAAGAAAAAAAACTCAGGGCTTGTTTGGTTTGTGACTAATTTTGTCACAGCTTATCACACTATGTTTACCCCTCAAAAAAATCATACTATGTTTGTCACACTTGCTTTATGTTAGGTGCTCAAATAGTTAGCCACACATTGGCTTGCCTCGGGAGTCTTGCTACATTTTTTGTCTGTATGACATGTGGGGCTTATTTGTCAAAAAAAAGATTTTTGCTTTAGGTGTGGCTAAAACCAGACAAACACCTAAATTGACAAAACTTGCCTAACTTAACATGTGGCAAAGTGTGGCTAGAAACCAAACAACCCCTCAATGTTACGTTGATCTTAAAATATGTACTCTTAGCCCAAGTGGTTTAGCAAACTGCATGTCTTACAACTGTATTTATTCATGGCACTCGCATGTTCTTGCTATGTCAAGTGTTATGTTGCTCTTCTCTTTTCTTTCAAATACGCGAAGACATTGCTGGGAAGCATTGGGTTCAGGCTTGACAGAGTACTGTTACTACTCTTTGCACAATTTTGACACCGCTCACACAACACACCAACATGGTTTGGATATACACATGTATTTCTCCTTATTTCTAGCAGTAACCGATGATTTCCAAAGTAATAGTCAAGAACATAGCACCCAGAAGGTCTTATACTTTTCTTTGTAATGTAAGGTTTAGAAGCTTAAAATTTGATAACTACTATAGTAAGTTTGCCTACATGCTTCCCATGATGTTTGCAGGGCAGCAAAGAAGCCACAAGTTCAAACCAATATCTAAATGCAAGTTCAAGCCTCTTTGTTCGATACAAAATTTATTTTTATGGTCCTACATTTGCAATGGCAACTTAGTCTTTTATCTTTCATACCATGATTAATACAAGCTATGAACCGTCAAAGATCTTGGTTTTCGGCGAGCCCAAATTTCAGCCTTTAATGGTCCAACAAAGATCTTGTCGCTATTATTATCTGCATTTTAGATGATTACATTTACATATTTGAATGAGTGAATGTGTGAAGATGATGTGTCTACATAGATTTTCTTGATCTTGATCATTTAAAAAATGCACAATTATTTTTGGGTTGATTACCATTTTTAGATTGTAAATGTGTTAATGTACATATTGAGATGTGCATGTTCATTTAGATATATTAAAACTGAGCACTTTTCCTAGCATCTCAGGCCATTAGCATTCTTGACTGTCGGATCTCCAGTTCTAAGCATTTTTGGCCGTCTAATCAAACTCTTGCGCATTACTTCTGGCCACTGGACTGGGCAGCTACTCCCGCAACAAAATTGAAGGCCTGCAGTTAATTGGGCCCTCTTTGATGAAGCCCACTGATCAAGTAATGTGCCCACGTCGTCCTTCTCGCGAGAGAAAACAATCCGAGCCTCGATCCAATCAATCACATGTACGAGAGACCGACGCGGGACAAGCGATGCACGCATTGGCTGATGCAGGTCCAGTCGAGGCCCTCGAGAGGCGCAAGCAGCGATGAGCGCCTCACCGGCCGATGCAGGAGCGAGATGCACAGTAAAGATGGACCGACGGGTGTTTAGTGAGGCATTAAAGCTGCATCAATGTGGCGTGTGGGCGATTGAAGCTGATCAGCCATCCTTGAAGCGCCGCAGTAAGACTAGCCACAATGGGTAGTAACATAGAGTAGTAACATCGACATGTTACTAGTCTATGTTACTACCTCTATATTGGGTAGTAACATATGTGTGATAACATGCAACCCTTCATTTATTAGGCTATAAACACATCTTTGCCTTGATATGTGTGATGTTACTACTACTACTAGTAACTAGCTATGTTACCACGTTTCTCTTTTTCTTCATTTATTGCTTGCCACATCATTTATTTTATCTAGATATGTGTGATGTTACTACCTATGTTACTCCCATTGTGGGTAGTCTAAAGCATCCGTTTCCATCGTGTCCAGAGTCCAGACCCCTACCGGCAAATACTGGCGGCGAGAATCCAGAGAGGGACGAGCGACTGCGCCTTCACCTTCCTGATGACGCCTCGCCGCAAGAAGACGCGGGCCATGGAAGGACATGGGTGTTGACCACGACGACGGCGTCCTTCTTGTGTGGTTCGAGCTCAAGGCCGAGGTGGCTGTCCTCGGGGACGTGCTCCTCTCCGACAGTCCGACTCGTCGTAAACGGCAGGACGCACCACGTGCTTACTAGCTGGCCGCGTCCTCGACGGTAGGTAGCACAACAGCGTCATCAAATGGCAAGCCGCTACATCGGTCGAGGCCTGGCCGTTGCGTCGGTGTCCCCTACACCCAGCATGGTACATCCTGTTCCTCTTCCTCTACCTATTCTCCCGCGGCTGCAGCATCAGCGGCGGTCATCGTGCAGTGTCTGTCGGGAGACACGCAAGTACACCACATGCACATTATTTGATCGATTCCTTCTCTTGGTGCTAGCAAAGTCCCTACATGAGTTCCCGCAAAAAAAGTCCCTACATGAGCACGTAGCAAAAACACACGTACTTAGTTTATGAGCCGCCAGCTTACTTGGTCAGATTGATCTCGCGCCGGAAAACGCACTTCAGGACCATGAACGGGTAGGCGACTCGGAATACTCGAGGAACAGAACGGCCGGGCGCTGCCGCATGATAGACTAACAGTAAAATATTATAGTTTAGTCTTTCTTTTTTGAAGGGTTTATAGTTCTTCTTTGGAGGTTTTATTTTGTTATTTCGTTGATGCATGAGCAAGTAACCATCATTCATATTGACAAAACATTGCAATTTTCTCTTACTCAGTCAGGTATGTAGATCTATAATGATGCTTGAGTAATACTGAAGAAAATGATCTATGAGCAAATCACCCTTGCTTACCTCAGCCACCTCCATTTTCTATCATTCTTTGTATTATTTTGATTAATGTGTTGTTTGCAGACATATATGTGTTACATATAATAGCCAAATGGATCAACGTCGAACATGATTGTGGCATAGTACTGATTTAATTTGTTGGATCTACATGTTTATCACTTAGATTATGCCTCCTTAAACAGGCACATATAAAACTGAACAGAAGTGCCATGTATGCCTTGAATGGGCCTCTAGCAGCACGGCTTGAGATCCTTTAAAAGGACATATACTCCCTCTGTAGTACAAAGTTGAGTCATCTATTTTGGAACGGAGGGAGTATGTCACAATTTTCTATACTCGGCAAATAATAAGTGTATCGACTTGTAGTTTATTCGTAGTATTCTGCCTAGATTAACTCACATTGTGCATTGCAGTCTCTACTTAATAGTCCAAACCAGAGATAGTAAACAAAAACAAATGTGCAACTAGCATCCATTTTGAACCATATGTTTGCAACTGCAGCCCGTGTTCATGTACTGCAAACACAAGGAAGGATGTATGCTATGCTTGATATCATGTAATCAACTTTTTTGTCAAATTATTGTTCTTGATTCAGCTTGTGTTGAATGTTCAAGGAAAAAGGGTATTGTCTCCTCGAAACCACTCAAATAAAAAGGACTTTCTTTCAAGCTTATTTTTAATTGTATGAGCTAGCCATATTAATGAAAGTTGAAGTGTTACCACCTTCAGAAGAAAAAAAAGGTAATATGGGTCTTTCTTAGTTGATAGCATTTGATATATACATGCCATATGCTAATTAATGCGTGGCTACCATTGTTCTACGCTTTGACGCACAACATAATATTTCAAAGCAATGTGAGATAATGAATGTTCATATTCCTCTTCGACACACAATAGTAAGCATGTGCATCCATGCCCAAACTTTTGTAATCCGTGTAATATTTGTGTATATTAATGTGAACATTTTTACCTTTTTATAGTCACAATAAAAGGGCGCAGCAACGCGCGCCATCAATGATCTAGTTATGATTACAATTCAACATAGCAGCCAAACACCACATAGCATTAATCCTCTATTACTAATAAATAGTTGCCTTCCACTACCAAATTTTCCTAAGATATGATGATGCCATGTCATTTGCTGATGTCATCTTTTTTCCAACCGAAAGATATTTTTTTTCTATCGAGCCACTTCGTTAATTTCCATTGCATCGCTGGATGTCCTCTTTCTCCCCTCTCCACGCAAGCCTTTTTCCCCTCTCCATACAATTATTATCGCAGCCCTAATGTCTCAATTAATCCCCATCTGTTGATTCCCACCTCTCTATTCATCTTCTCCACCATCCTCTTCATCTCCCTCCCTATTTGTTCTATAAATATACCAATGGGTTTTGCTTCCCTCTTCATCTTCTCCACCATTGAAAGAAACTGCTTTCTAAGATATCTATTTTTGTGTACGAACGCCAATTGCTCTTTGTTGCTTTCCTTTCAGCAAATGGAGAAGCGTGGAGGGAGATGTGGGTGGTGGTGGTCTGCGACCCCAACACCGGCGGCAAGTCCAGCCTTATTGCCATCCTCTCTGGAAGCCCCTGCCGCCCCCAAGGATCTCTTCTTCTAACACATCCCCTCACCATCATCGAAACCACCTCTAGGTCCTGATTTCCTTGCCCACACCGGCTGTGGTGTGCTTCTTTTGTTTGATCATGTTTCAATGTACAGATTTTATCGTAGATTCGCGTTAGATATTACATAGCCGGGCGCGCGGAGAAGATGATTACCCGATGCCATATGGGTCGTGTTTGGTTGTCATCTCAAAAACTATCTGCATTGCATACTTGTCTCAGTTTAGCTTGGCTAGGCAAAACAGACCAAAAACCAAACATTTGCATGTTATTTGGTCGCCCACATTGTATCAGTTGCCATTTCAGGGCCGACTGTTTGGTCGCACACATATGTGCTTCAAGGGGTCAGCAGATGCACATCACAACTGTTTGGTTGTGTGCACATTGGTGTTTTGCTAACCCGTTTCAAATGTTGTGGCCTTACCGCCACATTTGTAGCAGAACATAAGAACAGACTACCTAATTAACAACACAACAATAGATAAACAAGCACTGATAAGCATGCATACTACTAGTACGGGTTAAGGTGTAAGACAGCAGGGTCATCCCATTCCCCCTGCTTCACACTAGGGTGCTGATCCTGGCCAAAATATAAACAAGTTCTCAGCACTAGGTCACACGATCAACACAAACTACTAACATGTTCATACTTAAGACATATAGAGCGTGATAGAAATGTCGCTGACGCAACTCTTCCCATTGCAGCGCACGCTGATCATGATCGAGCTGTCATGGTTGTAGATATGCACCTTAAGGCCAAGCCCAGACATCCGTAGGACAAGGAGGTCACCGGGGACGATCCTGTGGCGGCGGCAGAAGTACTGCCAGGCCTGCCAAGGACCATCTGGCCCTGGAAAGTTCTGGACCGGAACCCATAACTAGCACCACTTGTTGGCCGACAGCTTGACGACGCGTGGGGGCTTGATCACCAGCCGTTGCTTCGTCACCTCCGTGAACTTGGGCGGGATGATGAGCATGGCGCGATCCTCCATCTCCTTGATATGAACATAGAAATGCATCAACTCTCGTGCCCCCCCTTCATGGCCGGTCCTCGAACATCGTCCCCATGAACGTGGTTGGCTCATGGCAGCGACCCTGCGAGGCAGGTTCACCCTTTTGAGCCACCGGTTCGTCAGGATCAGGTCCTCGGCGCCAACCACGACGTGCGCTCCTCCATCGGCTATGTCCCACTACGTCTTCATGATTTTGTCAAATAAGATGACTTGTGTTAGTAACAGAGCGTTGGCAACTGCCTCTAATGATTGACAGTTACAAACGACCAGTGAGATGATCATTGGCAACTAGCACTGATCAGTGGCAATTACCAAGTGCAAGTGGCACTTGCACTTGGGCAACTGCCACTGATCAGTGTCAGTTGCCAAACATGCAATGCTATGTTTAAATCATAGCATTGGATCAATGGTACTTGCCAAATCATCAGTTGCCAAACATGGCAAAACTAGTTGTTATATTTCGAAATTAAACAATTGGTCCAGTTTGATGTGGTTTGCATGTGGTTCTCTCTTTTGATGATTCTTTCACACGATTGTTCCTACTAGACATTAATTTAGCTTCATCTTTGATTTATTAATATGTGTAGCCATTCTAATAGACATCAATGATTCCAGGTTTGGAGCGGCAACTTTTTTATTTCGGCACTTCTACTTTCAACTTTGTTGCAAATATATAGGGTTCTCAATTTGATTCTTATGGTATGTGGTTGCAGGACTGCAGTAGAAATAGAATGTATCATTTTATCTGTGCCATCACTGATTTCCAATATTAACAATTTCGTACCCCTCCAACACCATATTTCTTTATAATAACATTATTAATTCTTGAAGTCTATTTACTTATAGACATGGGATGTTCTCAAAGTTAATCTTATATATAGGTTCACTCGATCAGACCAAGAAATTTCATCTGAGCAGATATTTTACCAAATCAACTTTCGGTTAATCCGTTCATGCAGAAGAGAAAATGTTGTACCACAACATTGTCAATATTTCATCTTCCTTTTCTTATTCATCGTGTAACCCCCACGCAAGCTGATTGACATGCTAATATCCCGCCGCAACGAGCGGGGCATCATCTAGTTTCACAAATTCCCTGACAACCAAACAAGAAAACCAAACTTGGAATTAAAATCCCACCAAAGGAAATCCTCCTAGGAATGGGATTTCATTTCATTTCCACCAAATGAAATGAGAACCTAGGTGCCAAACGAGATGTAAGAGAAAATAAACCAGAGTCTAATGCATTGGCATTCCAGTTGCTCACTTTAGTACACTATCAACGCTTATCATACTAAACTTGTCTCGCGCTCACTTTGAGCCAAACTCAGAATCATGCCAAGGTTGTACTATTGGTTAAGAATTGTTTTTCATTGATGGCAAAGGAATGTAATTTTAGAAATCTTTGAAATGGCAAGCTCGTGGCTGGAGCGCCATTTGTGGAAGCCTGAGAAATAGAGTCATTGTTAACCTACGGGGGCTAAGGTAGTACGCCATTCATGACGCGCCGCCGATTTGAAGGGGGTTGAACGGAACATGCCGCTGGTGAGTGCCATCACGTCCTGTTTTATTGCCGGCATGAGAGAAGTAGTCGGCGCTTCTTTCGCCATAAAGGGGGTGGAGGCAAGTGCGGGCGCGAGGAAAAGGTTGAGACTGCAGTTGGGAAGGCACCGATTTGTGCTCTGATAATGATGGCCACACCGGTCGCAGCCACATGTAGGTGCACCAGGAGGTTCATGGCGGTCGACGTTGTAGCCGCTGTGGACGACCACTTCCCGCGTTACTGTATATGGGCCAATTGATAGCCGCCAGATCGGATCGTCCGCCACGACATTGATGTCCTGATCACTACCATCGCTCTTCCGCTTCTGCCCCGACGAGGAGGCAGTTGCGCCAATGACCTTGCCCATGGCGCGCGCGTGTGTATCTGTTTGATACGTGGGTGCAATGCAAAGAGAATATGAGAATGTTTTTTTTGCAGGCTAATAGAGAGCTTTATTAATGAAATGTATTCGCTGGGCAGTCCGCCAACAGGGCACTGACCAGGAATCCGGGAGTGTTATCGAGCCAACTATCGGTCCTCTCAATCGTGCAAGCATGTTTAGCACAGATGTGAGCCGGCCCATTAGCTGATCTTACAACATGACAAATATCAAAAGATGGAAAACTAGTGATAAGCTCTCCAATATCTAACAGAATAGGAGCCACGACCGAACGAGAGTCGTGGCGAGTAGCCCAGAGGTTCACAACCTCCAAAGAGTCCGTATCCATGATTACGTTTGAGAAGCCCCTCAATTTAGCGAAGATCACACCATCCCGCACCGCCAAAGCTTCAGCTATGAGGGAATCTGTTACCCCAAGATAGGGCTTGCTCCATGCTCCTTGGAAGGCGGTCGAGGAACAAGCGACGCCTCCTGCACCACCCTTGCCGCCATCTAGATTTATGGCTGCGCCGTGTTGATCTTGACGAATCCTGGGTCTGGAGGGCGCCACCCGTGTCCCGACAGCATTAGCGCCTGCTGCCGGGGAATGTCCAGGAGCACTAGTGTCTACCTCGTGCGGCGAACCGAGGTCGCCAGATCAAGCCTGTCCTCGGCTTGAGTCAGCTAGTTCCTTGAGTGCCATATAGACCACATCACTGAGACGAGTATCGATCGGTCCCTGGTAGTGAGTGTGTATTTGGACTGAAGAAGATATAGCACTCTTCTCTCTGTTGACACATTTACCAGAGGCAATACCATAGATGCGTAAGATCGCATTCAATCTATTCGCACTCTCAGTATCAGCCTTCATGAAGATGAGGCTGTCATCTGTAAAGAGCAGATGGTTTACCCAAGGGGCGTGAAAGTTGACTCGTATCCCTCTATCCACTATGCCATAATATTTGAGCAAGGAAGAAAAGCCTTCTGCACATAGTAGAAAAAGAAACGGCGACATCGGGCAGCCCTGCCGCAAACCCCGAGATGGGTTGAAGAAAGGCAATAGTTCTCCATTAACGCGTACTGAGAAACGCACTGATGTAACACACTTCATAACAAGTCTGACAAGGTCTGCGCCAAAACCAATCTTGGATAGAATAGCTTCCAAATAACTCCATTCAACTCGGTCATACGCTTTCATCATATCAAGCTTGATTGCGCAAGAGTAGTTCTTCCCCTTCCTCCTTCATCGCATGGCATGTATGCTCTCGAAAGCAACCAAAATGTTGTCAGTAATGAGGCGTCCGGGGACAAAGGCGTTTTGCTCCTCGCTAATGAGCTCGTCCATGAAATCCCGCATCCTGTTGATGATGACCTTGACAGCCAACTTGTATAGAACTGGCCATAATGATATAGGTCGATACTGTGAGATAGTTTGTTGGTTCCGCACCTTAGGGATTAGTGTGATCGAGGTGTCTTTCAAGCCCACTGGTAACTCCCCACCATTCAAAAATCCCAAAACCACAGTGGTCACCTCATCGCCAAGAAGTTTCCAATGCTTCTGGAAGAAACCAGCTGTGAATCCGTCAACTCCTGGTGCCTTTGATGGATGCATCTAAAACAAAGCCTTACGCACCTCGACCGGTTCGAAAGGCTTCTCCATTGCCAAATCCATGCCCGGCTTGACACGGGCAGGTACATGTGATAATAGCTCGCTGGGATCAGAGAGACCTTGCGAGGTATAAAGCTGTTGGTAGAAACCCATAATTTCCGCCTCATCCTCTTGTGCATTCACACAAACCAATTCGTCTGCTCTCGGAAGGCCCATGATCTTATTCATCCTCTGTCTTTGCTTTGCTTGGGCTTGAAAATATTCGGTGTTGCGGTCGCCATCTCTCAACCACAGCATGTGTGACCGCTGCCGCAGCCAGATCTCCTCCTCCGTAATGCTTCCCTTAATTTCAACATTGTGCTCTTCTCCTCGTCAGAGGGTCCTTGCCCTACAGATTGTTTTCGTAGTTTTTCCAACCGTTGTCGGAGCTTCCAAACTGTCCTTGCAAGGCAGCCGAATTCTTTCTGCCCCAAGGTGCAAGTTGTATTGCGTTCAAAGAATCAAGAATTCCTTGCATATCAGGTGCACGGTGCTTGCCTTTCCAACACTCCACCACCACTATTTCATACTCACGGTGCGTTTGCCAAACGTTCTCATAGCGAAAAGGGCGGACCCCTCTGGAACTTTCATTCCCCCGCTGCTCCGAGAACACTAGGTTCACAAAGCAGTGATCTAATTCCGCTGCACTGATGTGACGCACCTGGGTGTGTCCGTACATTTGTCGGAAAGCCTCATTGGCAAAGGCACGGTCGATGCGGGCTTTAACGTTAGCTGCTCCCACTTGACGATTATCCCAAGTGTAAGGAACGCCTATCCATCCCAGGTCCTAGAAGGCACACTCTTCGATCACTTCACGAAACACTCTCATTTGCCATTCTGGCCGGGCTGCCCGGCTGAAGTGTTCATCCCCATACAGGGTTTCGTTGAAGTCTCCCATGCAAACCCATGCTCCATGAGGGGATGTGAGCAGGGTACGTAGAAGTCGCCAACTGTTGTGACGATCACCAGCTCTTGGTGCGCCATAGAAGCCGGTGAATCTCCACTCCATTGCACCTTGAATCCGTTTCCGCACCACAACATAAATGTGGCCGGTACTGTAATTTGTTAGGCTGACCGATACATCATTGGACCAAAAAAGTCCGATGCCTCCGCTCAACCCCACACTGTCCACCGCAAAGCATCCATCAAAACCTAAACTGAACTTCAGGTTTTCCACCCTTGTAGCCCTCACCTTTGTTTCCATTACAAAGACGAGGATGGGCCCTTCTTGCTTCACCACATTGCGAAGCTCTTGAATTGTCTCGGGGTTCCCAAGCCCTCGGCAATTCCAACTGAGGATACTCATTGGGATGGGCAGCCCCGTCCATTGGAGGCTGCCGAATTCTCAGGTGTTGGTTTCTTTTTCTTGGTTTCCCTCTCCCTCACACCCTCCTCACCTTCCTCTTCATGGTCCACCTCTCCCGAGGATGTGCCTTTTTCCCCAAGATCGTTATTGTCGCCATTGGTGAGGAGGAGGGTCTGCACAACCGGGCGATACACCTTTTGAGGTGCCTCTTTACATTTTCCTTGTGACTGATTTTTGGCAGGGGAGGTCACCTCTGGAGGATCCACCGCATTGCTTGAGTTTTTTGATTCACGCCTGCTGCTCGGGCCCGAGGACTGTTCATATTCCCCGGATGAAGGTTTCTTCCTCTCCTCAGGTGCCCTCAACTTCACTCCAAAAGGAAGTTCACCATTCTTGTCCCTAGGCCCCGGAGTGGGGCAGAAGGCATCATTGTGCCCCAGGCGTCCGCAAGAGAAACAGAAGTGGGGCACATGTTCATACTAAATGTCATAAGCCTCTTCCTTCTTCCTCTTGGCCGAGTTGATCAAGATCCACCTCCGAAGAGGTTTATTGACATCTATCGAAACCCTTTCTCTCAAGTATCCACCCACGTGATCAAACTGGACCATTGAAGCTTTCTTGTCAATCTGTTGCGCAATCAGCTTGCCCCATGCCTCGTTCCTGAGATTATATGGCATATTAGGCACTCTGATCCACATGTGGAGGCGATCAAACAAAACCTCATCGGGCCTCATGTGATCCTCAAAGTCTGCCAATATGACAGCATGCTTGCTAATATGCCATGGCGAGCCCATCCAAATTCTGTCACGATCTCTCTGAGAATCTAGCTCCGCCATGAAAGTGTTATCTCCCATGGATCTGAATTGTAGTCCTTTTGGATTACCCCACACCGGCCGAAGAGCGTTGGTGATCGTATGGATATGGAGCATCTGACGATGAAGTACCTTGCCTGCGATCAACCACTTCCTCGGCTGACCCTCATCTGCATCATCAATGATCAGAGGCGTAGCCTCTTCCTAGGTGATGCCTAACTTGCCGAGTGCTTCTTCCAGCTTTGCCCTAGTCGTCCAAGGGGACTCGGGCGTCGCCCCCGTACTCGCGCTCGCGGACGCCGTCTCCATCATGGGACGACTCGAGATACTCGACATTATCCTGTTTAGTTTCACACCTCTTATTCTAAGATTTAGATGCAAGGATATACAATTATCTAGAAGTTAAGACATGACGCGCGCCCCCTACCTCGTGGGCCCTCTGGTGGCTCTCCGACGCCCATCTTCTCCTATATGAAGTCTTTCGATGAGAAAAAAATAAAAGGCAACCTTTCGAGACGAGACTCCGCCGCCACAAGGCGGAACCTTGGCGGAACCAATCTAGGGCTCTGGCAGAGCTGTTCTGCCGGGGACACTTCCCTCCGGGAGGGGGAAATCATCACCATCGTCATCACCAACGCTCCTCTCATCGGGAGAGGGCAATCTCCATCAACATCTTCACCAGCACCATCTCCTCTCCAAACCCTAGTTCATCTCTTGTATCCAGTTCTTATCTCCAAGTCCGGGATTGGTGCTAGTAGGTTGCTAGTAGTGTTGATTACTCCTTGTAGTTGATGCTAGTTAGTTTATTTGGTGGAAGATCATATGTTCAGATCCTTTATGCATATTATTACCCCTCTGATTATGAACATGAATATGCTTTGTGAGTAGTTACATTTGTTCCCGAGGACAAGGGAGAAGTCTTGCTATTAGTAGTCATGTGAATTTGGTATTCGTTCGATATTTTGATAAGATGTATGTTGTCTAGTGATACATCTCCAACATATCTATAATTTTTGATTGCTCCATGCTATATTATCTACTGTTTTGGGCAATATTGGGCTTTATTATCCTCTTTTATATTATTTTTGGGACTAACCTATTAACCGGAGGCCCAGCCCAGATTTGTTGTTTTATGCCTATTTCAGTGTTTCGAGGAAAAGGAATATCAGACGGAGTCAAAACGGAACGAAATCAACTGGAGAAGTTATTTTTGGAAGGAAAGCAACCCAAGGAACTTGGAGTGCATGTCAGGGGAGATATGGGCTGCCCATGAAGGTGGGGGGCGCCCCCCGGGCATGCCCCCCTACCTCATGGGGCCCCCGTAGCTCCACCGACGTACCCCCTGCACCCATATATACTCTCGTACGCTAAAACTTCCAAAACAGAAGATAGATCGGGAGTTCCGCCACCGCAAGCCTCTGTAGCCACCAAAAACCAATCGGGACCCTGTTCCGGCACCCTGCCGGAGGGGGATCCCATCACCGGTGGCCATCTTCATCATCCCGGCGCTATCCATGACGAGGAGGGAGTAGTTCACCCTCGGGGCTGAGGGTATGTACCAGTAGCTATGTGTTTGATCTCTCTCTCTCATGTTCTCTCTCTTGTTCCCTCTAGGGCACGATCTTGATGTATCCCGAGCTTTGCTATTGTATTTGGATCTTATGATGTTTCTCCTCCTCTACTCTCTTGTGAGGAATTGAGTTTCCCCTTTGAAGTTATCTTATTGGATTGAGTCTTTTATGAGAACACTTGATGTATGCCTTGCCGTGATTATCTGTGGTGACAATGGGATATCATGTGCCACTTGATGTATGTTTTGGTGATCAACTTGCGGGTTTCGTGACATTGGGAACCTATGCATAGGGGTTGGCACACGTTCTTGACTCTCCGGTAGAAACTTTGGGGCACTCTTTGAAGTACTTTGTGTTGGTTGGATGAATCTGAGATTGTGTGATGCATATCGTATAATCATGCCCATGGATACTTGAGGTGACAATGGAGTATCTAGGTGACATTAGGGTTTTGGTTGATTTGTGTCTTAAGGTGTTATTCTAGTACGAACTCTTTTATAGATTGATCCGAAAGAATAACTTTGAGGTGGTTTCGTACCCTACCATAATCTCTACATTTGTTCTCCGCTATTAGTGGCTTTGGAGTGACTCTTTGTTGCATGTTGAGGGCTTGTTATATGATCTTCTATGTTATTATTGTTGAGAGAACTTGCACTAGTGAAAGTATGAACCCTAGGCCTTGTTTCCTATCATTGCAATACCGTTTACGCTCACTTTTACCGTTAGTTACCTTGCTGTTTTTATTATTTCAGATTACAAAAACCTATATCTACTATCTATTTTGCACTTGTATCTTCATCTCTTCGCCGAGCTAGTGCACCTATACAATTTACCATTGTATTGGGTGTGTTGGGGACACAAGAGACTTTTTGTTATTTGGTTGCAGGGTTGCTTGAGAGAGACCGTCTTCATCCTACGCCTCCTACGGATTGATAAACCTTAGGTCATCCACTTGAGGGAAATTTGCTACTGTCCTACAAACCTGTGCACTTGCAGGCCCAACAACGTCTACAAGAAGAAGGTTGTGTAGTAGACATCAAGATCTTTTCTGGCGTCGTTGCCGGGGAGGTCAGCGCTTGAAGGTATATCTTTAGATCTTGCAATCGAATCTTTTTGTTTCTTGTTTTAGCACTAGTCTAGTTTATAAAAGAAAACTACAAAAATATGGAATTAAGGATGCCTCATATGCTTCATCTTTTTAATATCTTTCGTGAAAATGATGGGAAGGAAAATTGTGCTCAGGTACTAGAAGAAGAATTACATAGAATGCTTGGCATGAAATATGTGAATGATGAGCATGATTGCAATGTTGTTAGTATGAATTCCTTGAATATCCATGATGCTAATGATATGCAAAGCCACAAGCTTGGGGAAGCTATGTTTGATGAAGATGATATTTTTTGTCCCCCAAGCTTTGATGAGCAAATTTACTATGATGAAAGCATGCCTCCTATCTATGATGATTATTGTGATGACACGTATGCTTTAGAGAATAATGATAACCATGAAACTTGTCATCTTGATCCTAATTTTAAATCATATGATAGTTATTTTGTTGAGTTTGCTCCCACTACTATTGATGAGAAGAATTTTGCTTATGTGGAGAGTAGTAAATTTTCTATGCTAGTAGATCATGAAAAGAATGCTTTAGGTGCTGGTTACATTGTTGAATTCATTCATGATGCTACTGAAAATTATTATGAGGGAGGAACATATGCTTGTACGAATTGCAATAATATCAAGTTTCCTCTCTATGTGTTTAAAATCTTGAAGCTATGCTTGTTTTACCTTCCTATGCTTGTTGATTATTGTTCCCATAAGTTTTTTATTCAAAAAATCCCTATGCATAGGAAGTGGGTTAGGCTTAAATGTGCTAGTCATATACTTCATGATGCTCCCGTTATGTTTCAATTCTTATCTTTTATGTGAGCATCATTGCCTTCATCATGCCTAGCTAGAAAGGCATTAAAGAATTGTTGGGAGACAACCCAATACTTATCCTTACTGTTTTTGTGTGTTCACATGATTATGCTACTGTAGTAATCATGTTTTATAGCTTTCGTTTCAATAAAGTGCCAAGTAAGACCTTTAGGATGGCTTACAGTGATAGTTGTCTTGATCCTGCTGAAAATCAGAAACTTTTGCACCCAGTAAATTAGTTTTGTTAATTCACAGAAACGTGCTTATGATCTGATTCGTTTTGCTCTGGATTAGTACACGAATTGCTTAGGCCTTCCTAATTTGTTAGGATTGTTGGAGTTCCATAAGTATACGTTTGATATAGATTACTACAGACTGTTCTGTTTTTGACAGATTCTATTTTCTATGTGTTGTTTGCTTATTTTGATGAATCTATGAGTAGTATCAGAGGGTATGAACCATAGATAAGTTGGAGTACAGTATATATTACACCAATATGAATTTATAATGAGTTAATTATAGTACCTAAGTGGTGGTTTTATTTTCTTATACTAACAGAGCTCACGAGTTTTCTGTTAAGTGTTGTGTTGTGAAGTTTTCAAGTTTTGGGTAAAGATTCGATGGACTATGGAATAAGGAGTGTCAAGAGCCTAAGCTTGAGGATACCCAAGGCACCCCAAGATAATATTCAAGAATAGCCAAAAGCCTAAGCTTCGGGATGCCCCGGAAGGCATCCCCTCTTTCGTCTTCGTTCATCGGTAACTTTACTTGGAGCTATATTTTTATTCACCACATGATATGTGTTTTGCTTGGAGCGTCATTTTCTTTTGTTAGTGTTTACTTTATGTTATTTAGAATAATGTTTTGCATCTTTAGTTTCAATAAAAAAAGTCAAGGATAGCCTTTGCCATGCTTATTTTGCTAGTATACATGTTGCTGTTCGAAAACATAAAGTTTACCGCTGTTGCAAAAATTCCCTAGAAAAGTCATAGAGTGGTATAATGTTGAATGTTTTTGTATATTGAGCTATGATAAATTTATTACAGTGGGAATTTTAGTTCATAATTTTTGGAGTCAGGGAAGTATTGATACTCTTGCATTCTTTACAGACTGTACTGTTTTAGCAGATTGCTGTTATGTTTGCATTGTCTGCATATGTTTGCTTGATTAATGATTCTATTTGAGGATAGGAGTATTAAATATGCAGAAGCATTTAGTATGCAATGTTGAATGATTATTTAAGTGATTTGTTATAGTAGAAAATGATAAGGTTTTGCATTGGTTTATACTAACCTATCTCACGAGTTCTTGTTGAGTTTGTTGTGAATGAAGCTTTTGATAAAAAGAGAAACCATGATATGAGAGGAATTAAGGAGACACAAAAGTTCAAGCTTGGGGATGCCCAAGGCACCCCAAGATAATATTTCAAGAAGTCTCAAGCATCTAAGCTTGGGGATGCCCCGGTAGGCATCTCACCTTTCTTATTCAACAACTATCGGTTAGTATCGGTTGAGCCTAAGTTTTTGCTTCTTCACATGAGTTGTGCTATCCTTGCAATGTAGTTTTCTTTAGCTTCGCTTGCTGTTTGAATAAAGTATCAAGATCTGAAATTATTAAATGAGAGAGAGTCTTCGCATAGTTGCATAATTATTTAGCTACTCATTGACCTTCACTTATATCTTTTGAAGTAGTTTGTCATTTGCTCTAGTGCATCACTTATACCTTTTAGAGCATGGTGGTAGTTTTATTTTGAAGAAATAGATGAACTCTCATACTTCACTTAGATTATTTTGAGAGTCGTTAATAGCATGGTAATTTTCTTAATATTAATATACTTGGTATTCAAGATATGTGAAACTTTCTTATGAGTGTGTTGAATACAAAGAAAAGTTTGATACTTGATAATTGTTTTGAGATATGGAGGTAGTGATATTAAAGTCATGCTAGTTGGGTGATTATGAATTCAAAGAATGCTTGTGTTGAAGTTAGCAAGTCCCGTAGCATGCACATATGGTTAAAGTTGTGTAACAAATTTGAAACATGAAGTGTACCTGGCTTGTGCATCCTTATGAGTGGCGGTCGGGGACGAGCGATGGTCTTTTCCTACCAATCTATCCCCCTAGGAGCATGCACGTAGTACTTGATTTTTGATGACTTCTAAATTTTTTCAATAAGTATATGAGTTCTTTTGACTAATGTTGATTCCATGGATTATACGCACTTTTACCTTTCCGCCTTTGCTAGCCTCTTCGGTACCGTGCATTGCCCTTTCTCACCTTGAGAGTTGGTGCAAACTTCGCCGATGCATCTAAACCCCGTGATACGATACGCTCTATCACACATAAACCTCCTTATATCTTCCTCAAAACAGCCACCATACCTACCTATCATGGCATTTCCGTAGCCATTCCGAGATATATTGCCATGCAACTTCCATCATCATATTCATGACATACATTACTTTTGTCATATTGCCATTGCATGATCATGTAGTTGACATCGTATTTGTGGCAAAGCCACCATGCATTATTTTTCATACATGTCACTCTTGATTCATTGCACCCTCCCGGTACACCGCCGGAGGCATTCATATAGAGTCATATCTTGTTCTAAGTTTCGAGCTGTAATCCTTATGTTGTAATCAATAGAAGTGTGATCATCATCATTATAAGAGCAGTGCCCCCAAAAAAAGAGAAAGGCCAAAAAAAGGAAGGCCCAAAATAAATAAATAAATAAATATAAAGGGCAATGCTACTATCTCTTTTCCACACTTGTGCTTCAAAGTAGCACCTTGTTCTTCATGTAGTGAGCCTCATATATTGTGCTTCAAAGTAGCACCTTGTTCTTCATGTAGTGAGTCTCATAAGTTGTCTTTTTATACTAGTGGGAATTTTTCATTATAGAACTTGGCTTGTATATTCCTACGATGGGCTTCCTCAAATGCCCTAGGTCTTCATGAGCAAGCTAGTTGGATGCATACCCACTAGTTTTCTTTTGTTGAGCATTCATAGCTCTAGTGCATCCGTTGCATGGCAATCCCTACTCCTCATGTTGACATCAATTAATGGGCATCTCCATAGCCCGTTGATTATCCTCGTCAATGTGAGACTTTCTCCTTTTTTGTCTTCTCCACACAATCCCCATCATCATATTCTATTCCACCCATAGTGGTATATCCATGGCTCACGCTCATGTATTGCGTGAAGGTTGAAAAAGTTTGAGATTATTTAAGTATGAAACAATTGCTTGGCTTGTCATCGGGGGTATAGAAGTTGGGAACATCTTTGTGTGACGAAAATGAAGCATAGCCTAACTATATGATTTTGTAGGGATGAACTTTCTTTTGCCATGCTATTTTGAGAAGACATGATTGCTTTGATTAGTATGCTTGAAGTATTATTATTTTTGTGTCAATATGAACTTTTGTCTTGAATCTTTCGGATCTGAATATTCATATCACAATTAAGAAGATTTACATTGAAATTATGCCAAGTAGCACTCCGCATCAAAAATTCTTTTTTTATCATTTACCTACTCGAGGACGAGCAGGAATTAAGCTTGGGGATGCTTCATACGTCTCCAACGTATCTATAATTTTTGATTGCTCCATGCTATATTATCTACTGTTTTGGGCAATATTGGGCTTTATTATCCACTTTTATATTATTTTTGGGACTAACCTATTAACCGGAGGCCCGGCCCAGATTTGCTGTTTTATGCCTATTTCAGTGTTTCGAGGAAAAGGAATATCAGACGGAGTCAAAACGGAACGAAATCAACTAGAGAAGTTATTTTTGGAAGGAAAGCAACCCAGGGAACTTGGAGTGCACGTCAGGGGAGATACGGGCTGCCCACGAGGGTGGGGGGCGCACCCCCTACCTCGTGGGGCCCCCGTAGCTCCACCGACGTACCCCCTGCACCCATATATACTCTCGTACCCTAAAACTTCCAAAACAGAAGATAGATCGGGAGTTCCGCCACCGCAAGCCTCTGTAGCCACCAAAAACCAATCGGGACCCTGTTCCGGCACCCTGCCGGAGGGGGATCCCATCACCGGTGGCCATCTTCATCATCCCGGCGCTATCCATGACGAGGAGGGAGTAGTTCACCCTCGGGGCTGAGGGTATGTACCAGTAGCTATGTGTTTGATCTCTCTCTCTCATGTTCTCTCTCTTGTTCCCTCTAGGGCACGATCTTGATGTATCCCGAGCTTTGCTATTGTATTTGGATCTTATGATGTTTCTCCTCCTCTACTCTCTTGTGAGGAATTGAGTTTCCCCTTTGAAGTTATCTTATTGGATTGAGTCTTTTATGAGAACACTTGATGTATGCCTTGCCGTGATTATCTGTGGTGACAATGGGATATCATGTGCCACTTGATGTATGTTTTGGTGACCAACTTGCGGGTTTCGTGACATTGGGAACCTATGCATAGGGGTTGGCACACGTTCTTGACTCTCCGGTAGAAACTTTGGGGCACTCTTTGAAGTACTTTGTGTTGGTTGGATGAATCTGAAAATGTGTGATGCATATCGTATAATCATGCCCATGGATACTTGAGGTGACAATGGAGTATCTAGGTGACATTAGGGTTTTGGTTGATTTGTGTCTTAAGGTGTTATTCTAGTACGAACTCTTTTATAGATTGATCCGAAAGAATAACTTTGAGGTGGTTTCGTACCCTACCATAATCTCTACATTTGTTCTCCGCTATTAGTGGCTTTGGAGTGACTCTTTGTTGCATGTTGAGGGCTTGTTATATGATCTATCTATGTTATTATTGTTGAGAGAACTTGCACTAGTGAAAGTATGAACCCTAGGCCTTGTTTCCTATCATTGCAATACCGTTTATGCTCACTTTTACCGTTAGTTACCTTGCTGTTTTTATTATTTCAGATTACAAAAACCTATATCTACTATCTATTTTGCACTTGTATCTTCATCTCTTCGCCGAGCTAGTGCACCTATACAATTTACCATTGTATTGGGTGTGTTGGGGACACAAGAGACTTTTTGTTATTTGGTTGCAGGGTTGCTTGAGAGAGACCGTCTTCATCCTACGCCTCCTACGGATTGATAAACCTTAGGTCATCCACTTGAGGGAAATTTGCTACTGTCCTACAAACCTGTGTACTTGCAGGCCCAACAACGTCTACAAGAAGAAGGTTGTGTAGTAGACATCATCTAGCCTCTAGTGGTGTTATGTGAACGTCGACTACATAACACTTCACCATTATTTGGGCCTAGAGGAGGGCATTGGGAAAA
The DNA here is from genome assembly GCF_002162155.2 of Triticum dicoccoides. Taxonomy (NCBI): domain Eukaryota; kingdom Viridiplantae; phylum Streptophyta; class Magnoliopsida; order Poales; family Poaceae; genus Triticum; species Triticum dicoccoides. The sequence continues at coordinate 646,710,408 of NC_041381.1, read as the reverse complement.
AATAGGTAGATGATGGGTTGCTAGAGTGATAGAAGCTTAAACCCTAGTTTATGCGTTGCTTCGTAAGGGGCTGATTTGGATCCATATGTTTCATGCTATGGTTAGGTTTACCTTAATACTTTTTGTTGTAGTTGCGGATGCTTGCAATAGAGGTTAATCATAAGTGGGATGCTTGTTCAATTAAGAACAACACCCAAGCACCGGTCCACCCACATATCAAATTATCAAAGTACCGAACGCGAATCATATGAGCGTGATGAAAACTAGCTTGACGATATTCCCATCTGTCCTCGGGAGCGCTTTTCGTATTATAAGAGTTTGTCCAGGCTTGTCCTTTGCTACAGAAAGGATTGGGCCACCTTGCTGCACTTTATTTACTTTTTTTACTTGTTGCTCATTAAAATTTATCTTATCACAAAACTATCTGTTACCACTTATTTCAGTACTTGCAGAGAATACCTTGCTGAAAACCGCTTATCATTTCCTTCTGATTCTCGTTGGGTTCGACACTCTTACTTATCGAAAGGACTACGATAGATCCCCTATACTTGTGGGTCATCAAGACTCTTTTCTGGCACCGTTGCCGGGGAGTGTAGCGCCTTTGGTAGGTGGAATTTGGTAAGGAAAAATTTATATAGTGTGCTGAAATTTTCTGTCACTTGTTACTATGGAAAGTAATTCTCTGAGGGGCTTGTTCGGGGTATCTTCACCCCATCCAGTAGAGCAAAGAGTTGCTCCTCAACCTACTGAACCTATTGAAAATGAAACTCCTTTTGAAATTCCTTCGGGTATGATGGAAAAACTGCTAGCTAACACTTTTATAGGAGATGGAACAAAGCATCCTGATGAACATCTACTCTATGTGGATGAAGTTTGTGGACTATTTAAGCTTGCAGGTATACCCGATGATGTTGTTAAGAAGAAGGCCTTCCCTTTATCTTTGAAGGGAGACGCATTGACATGGTATAGGCTATGTGATGATACGAGATCGTGGAACTATAAAAGATTGAAATTGGAATTTCATCAAAAGTATTACCCTATGCATCTTGTTCATCGTGGTCGCAATTATATATATAATTTTTGGCCTCACGAAGGATAAAGCATCGCTCAAGCTTGGGGGAGGCTTAAATCAATGTTATATTCATGCCCCAATCGTGAGCTCCCAAGAGAAGTAATTATTCAAAGTTTTTATGCTCGTCTTTCTGATAACAATCGCACCATGCTCGATACTTCTTGTGCTGGCTCTTTTATGATGAAGACTATTGAATTTAAATGGAATTTATTGGATAGAATTAAATGCAACTCTGAAGATTGGGATCTCGACGAAGGTAAGGAGTCAGGTATGACACCTAAGTTTGATTGCGTTAAATCTTTTATGGATACCGATATTTTCCGTAAGTTTAGCACTAAATATGGGCTTGACTCTGAGATAGTAGCTTCTTTCTGTGAATCTTTTGCTACCTATGTTGATCTCCCAAAGGAGAAGTGGTTTAAATATCATCCTCCCATAGAAGTAAAAGTAGCTGCACCTATTAAAGTTGAAGAAAAGACTGTCACTTATATGTTGGGAACGTAGTAATTTCAAAAAATTTCCTACGCACACGCAAGATCATGGTGATGCATAGCAACGAGAGGGGAGAGTGTTGTCTACGTACCCTCGTAGACCGAAGCGGAAGCGTTGACGCAACGTAGAGGAAGTAGTCGTACGTCCTCCCGGTCCAACCGATCCAAGCACCGTTACTCCGGCACCTCCGAGTTCTTGACACACGTACAACTCGATGACGCACCCCGATCTCTGATCCAGCAGAGGCGCGGGGAGGAGTTCCGTCAGCACGACGGCGTGGTGACGATCTTGATGTTCTCCTGTCGCAGGGCTTCACCTAAGCACCTCTACAATATGACCGAGGTGTAATATCGTGGAGGGGGGCACCGCACACGGCTAAGGAACGATCTCAATGATCAACTTGTGTGTCCATGGGGTGCCCCCTACCCCCGTATATAAAGGAGTGTAGGAGGGGAGGGCCGGCCCTCTCCTATGGCGCGCCCTAGGGGAGTCCTACTCCCACCGGGAGTAGGATTCCCCCTTTCCTAGTCCAACTAGGAGTCCTTCCATGTATTAGGAGTAGGAGACAAGGAAGGGGAAGAGAGAAGGGAAGGAAGGAGGGGGTGCGGCCCCTCCCCCTAGTCCAATTCGGACTAGGCCATGGGGGGGCGCGCGGCCTGCCCTAGGCAGCCCCTCTCTCTTTCCCGCAGGGCCCAATAAGGCCCAATACTTCTCCCCGGCGAATTCTCGTAACTCTCCGGTACTCCGAAAAATACCCGAATCACTCGGAACCTTTCCGAACTCCGAATATAGTCGTCCAATATATCGATCTTTACGTCTCGACCATTTCGAGACTCCTCGTCATGTCCCCGATCTCATCCGGGACTCCAAACTCCTTCGGTACATCAAAACTCATAAACTCATAATATAACTGTCATCGAAACCTTAAACGTGCGGACCCTACGGTTCGAGAACAATGTAGACATGACCGAGACACGTCTCCGGTTAATAACCAACAGCGGGACCTGGATGCCTATATTGGTTCCTACATATTCTACGAAGATCTTTATCGGTCAGACCGCATAACAACATACGTTGTTCCCTTTGTCATCGGTATGTTACTTGCCCGAGATTCGATCGTCGGTATCCAATACCTAGTTCAATCTCGTTACCGGCAAGTCTCTTTACTCGTTCCGTAATACATCATCTCACAACTAACTCATTAGTTGCAATGCTTGTAAGGCTTAAGTGATGTGCATTACCGAGAGGGCCCAAAGATACCTCTCCGACATTCGGAGTGACAAATCCTAATCTCGAAATAGGCCAACCCAACAAGTACCTTTGGAGACACCTGTAGAGCACCTTTATAATCACCCAGTTACGTTGTGACGCTTGGTAGCACACAAAGTGTTCCTTCGGTAAACGGGAGTTGCATAATCTCATAGTCATAGGAACATGTATAAGTCATGGAGAAAGCAATAGCAACATACTAAACGATCGGGTGCTAAGCTAACGGAATGGGGCATGTCAATCAGATCATTCAACTAATGATGTGATCTCGTTAATCAAATAACAACTCTTTGTCCATGGTTAGGAAACATAACCATCTTTGATTAACAAGCTAGTCAAGTAGAGGCATACTAGTGACACTCTGTCTATATATTCACACATGTATTATGTTTCCGGTTAATACAATTCTAGCATGAATAATAAACATTTATCATGGTATAAGGAAATAAATAATAACTTTATTATTGCCTCTAGGGCATATTTCCTTCAGTCTCCCACTTGCACTAGAGTCAGTAATCTAGATCACATCACCATGTGATTCACATCGATAGTTCACATCATCATGTGATTAACACCCATAGTTCACATCGCCATGTGACCAACATCCAAAGGGTTTACTAGATTCAGTAATCTAGTTCACATCACTATGTGATTAACACCCAAAGAGTACTAAGGTGTGATCATGTTTTGCTTGTGAGAGAATCTTAGTCAACGGGTCTTTCACATTCAGATCCGTTATGTATTTTGCAATTTTCTATGTCTACAATGCTCTGCACGAAGCTACTCTAGCTAATTGCTCCCACTTTCAATATGTATCTAGATCGAGACTTAGAGTCATCCAGATCGGTGTCAAAACTTGCATTGACGTAACCCTTTACGACGAACCTTTTTTCACTTCCATAATCGAGAAACATATCCTTATTCCACTAAGGATAATTTTTGACCGATGTCCAGTGATCTACTCCTAGATCACTATTGTACTCCCTTGCCAAACTCAGTGCAGGGTATACAATAGATCTGGTACACAGCATGGCATACTTTATAGAACCTATGGCCAAGGCATAGGGAATGACTTTCATTCTCTTTCTATCTTCTGCCGTGGTCGGGTTTTGAGTCTTACTCAATTTCACACCTTGTAACACAGGCAAGAACTCTTTCTTTGACTGTTCCATTTTGAACTACTTCAAAATCTTGTCAAGGTATGTACTCATTGAAAAAACTTATCAAGCGTTTTGATCTATCTCTATAGATCTTGATGCTCAATGTGTAAGCAGCTTCACCGAGGTCTTTCTTTGAAAAACTCCTTTCAAACACTCATTTATGCTTTGCAGAATACTTCTACATTATTTCCGATCTACAATATGTCATTCACATATAATTATCAGAAATGTTGTAGTGCTCCCACTCACTTTCTAGTAAATATAGGCTTCACCGCAAGTCTGTATAAAACTATATGCTTTGATCAACTTATCAAAGCATATATTCCAACTCCGAGATGCTTGCACCAGTCCATAGATGGATCGCTGGAGCTTACGTATTTTGCCAGCACCTTTAGGATTGACAAAACCTTCTGGTTGCATCATATACAACTCTTCTTTAAATCCATTAAGGAATGTAGTTTTGTTTATCCATTTGCCAGATTTCATAAAAATGCGGCAATTGCTAACATGATTTGGACAGACTTAAGCATCGCTACGAGTGAGAAAATTTCATCGTAGTCAACACCTTGAACTTTGTCAAAAACCTTTTTCGACAAGTCTAGCTTTGTAGATAGTAACAATACTATCAACGTCCGTCTTCCTCTTGAAGATCCATTTATTTTCTATGGTTTGCCGATCATCGGGCAAATCCATCAAAGTCCATACTTTGTTCTCATACATGGATCATATCTCAGATTTCATGGCCTCAAACCATTTTGCGGAATCTGGGCTCATCATCGCTTCCTCATAGTTCGTAGGTTCATCATGGTCTAGTAACATGACTTCCAGAATAGGATTACCGTACCACTCTGGTGCGGATCTTACTCTGGTTTACCTACGAGATTCGGTAGTAACTTGATCTGAAGTTACATGATCATCATCATTAGCTTCCTCACTAATTGGTGTAGTAGTCACAGGAACAGATTTCCGTGATGAACTACTTTCCGATAAGGGAGAAGGTACAATTACCTTATCAAGTTCTACTTTCCTCCCACTCACTTCTTTCGAGAGAAACTCCTTCTCTAGAAAGGATCCATTCTTAGCAACGAATGTCTTGCCTTTGGATCTGTGATAGAAGGTGTACCCAACTTTCTCCTTTGGGTATCCTATGAAGACACATTTCTCCGATTTGGGTTTGAGCTTATCATGATGAAACTTTTTCACATAAGCATCGCAACCCCAAACTTTAAGAAATGACAACTTTGGTTTCTTGCCAAACCACAGTTCATATTGTGTCATCTCAATGGACTTAGATGGTGCCCCTTTTTAACGTGAATGCAGCTGTCTTTAATGCATGACCCCAAAATGATAGTGGTAAATCGGTAAGAAATATCATAGATTGTACAATATCCAATAAAGTACGGTTATGACGTTCGGACACACCATTATGCTGTGGTGTTCCAGGTGGCACGAATTTGTGAAACTATTCCACATTGTCTTAATTGAAGACCAAACTCGTAACTCAAATATTTGTCTCTGCGATCAGATCGTAGAAACCTTATTTTCTTGTCACGATGATTTTCCACTTCACTCTGAAATTCTTTGAACTTTTCAAATGTTTCAGACTTATGTTTCATCAAGTAGATATACCCATATCTGCTCAAATCATCTGTGAAGGTCAGAAAATAACGATACCCGCCACGAGCCTTAACACTCATCGGATCGCATACATCAGTATGTATTATTTCCAATAAGTCAGTTGCTCGCTCCACTGTTCCGGAGAACGGAGTCTTAGTCATCTTGCCCATGAGGCATGGTTCACAAGCATCAAGTGATTCATAATCAAGTGATTCCAAAATCCCATCACCATGGATTTTCTTCATGCGCTTTACACCAATATGACCTAAACGGCAGTGCCACAAATAAGTTGCACTATCATTATTAACTTTGCATCTTTTGGTTTCAATATTATGAATATGTGTATCACTACGATCGAGATCCAATGAACCATTTTCATTGGGTGTGTAACCATATAAGGTTTTATTCATGTAAACAGAACAACAGTTTATTCTCTTACTTAAATGAATAACCGTATTGCAATAAACACGATCAAATCATATTCATGCTCAACGCAAACACCAAATAACATTTATTTAGGTTCAACACTAATCCCGAAAGTATAGGGAGTGTGCGATGATGATCATATCAATCTTGAAACTACTTTCAACACACATCGTCACTTCACCCTTAACTAGTTTCTGTTTATTATGCAACTCCCGTTTCGAGTTACTACTCTTAGCAACTGAACCAGTACCAAATACTGAGGGGTTGCTATAAACACTAGTAAAGTACACATCAATAACATGTATATCAAATATACCTTTGTTCACTTTGCCATCCTTCTTATCCGCCAATCACTTGGGCTAGCTCCGCTTCCAGTGACCAATCCCTTTGCAGTAGAAGCACTTAGTCTCAGGCTTAGGACCATACTTGGGCTTCTTCACTTGAGTAGTAACTCGCTTGCCATTCTTCTTGAAGTTCCCCTTCTTCCCTTTGCCCTTTTTCTTGAAACTAGTGGTCTTGTCTACCATCAACACTTGATGTTTTTCTTGATTTCTACCTTCGTCGATTTTAGCATCACGAAGAGCTTGGGAATCGTTTCCGTTTTCCCTTGCATATTATAGTTCATCACGAAGTTCTACTAACTTGGTGATGGTGACTAGAGAATTCTGTCAATCACTATTTTATCTGGAAGATTAACTCCCACTTGATTCAAGCGATTGTAGTACCCAGACAATCTGAGCACATGCTCACTAGTTGAGCGATTCTCCTCCATCTTTTAGCTATAGAACTTGTTGGAGACTTCATATCTCTCAACTCGGGTATTTGCTTGAAATATTAACTTCAATTCCTGGAACATCTCCTATGGTCCATGATGTTCAAAACATCTTTGAAGTCCCGATTCTAAGCCATAAAGCATGGTGCACAAAACTATCAAGTAGTTATCATATTGAGCTAGCCAAACGTTCATAATGTCTGCATCTGCTCCTGCAATAGGTTTGTCACCTAGAGGTGCATCAAGGACATAATTCTTCTGCGCAGCAATGAGGATAAACCTCAGATCACAGATCCAATCCGTATCATTGCTACTAACATTTTTCAACACAGTTTTCTCTAGGAACATATCAAAATAAACATATGAAAGCAACAACGCAAGCTATTGATCTTACAACATAATTTGCAAAATACTACCAGGACTAAGTTCATGATAAATTTAAGTTCAATTAATCATATTACTTAAGAACTCCCACTTAGACAGACATCTCTCTAGTCATCTAAGTGATCACGTGATCCAAATCAACTAAACCATAACCGATCATCACGTGAGATGGATTAGTTTTCAATGGTGAACATCACTATGTTGATCATATCTACTATATGATTCACGCTCGACCTTTCGGTCTCCGTGCTCCGAGGCCATATCTGCATATGCTAGGCTCGTCAAGTTTAACCTGAGTATTTCGCGTGTGCAAAACTGGCTTGCACCCGTTGTAGATGGACGTAGAGCTTATCACACCCGATCATCACGTGGTGTCTGGGCACGACGAACTTTGGCAACGGTGCATACTCAGGGAGAACACTTCTTGATAATTAGTGAGAGATCATCTTAAAATGCTACCGTCAATCAAAGCAAGAATAAGATGTGTAATAGATAAACATCATATGCAATCAAAATATGTGACATGATATGGCCATGATCATCCTGCGCCTTTGATCTCCATCTCCAAAGTACTGTCATGATCTCTATCGTCACCGGCACGACACCATGATCTTCATCATCTTGATCTATATCAATGTGTCATCACATGGTTGTCTCACCAACTATTGCTCTTGCAACTATTGCTATCGTATAGCGATAAAGTAAAGCAATTATTTGGCACTTGCATCTTATGCAACAAAGAGACATCCATAGGGCTTCTGCCAGTTGCCGATAACTTCAACAAAACATGATCATCTCATACAACAACTTATATCTTATCACGTCTTGACCATATCACATAACAACATGCCCTGCAAAAACAAGTTAGACGTCCTCTACTTTGTTGTTGCAAATTTCACGTGGCTGCTATGGGCTTAAGCAAGAACCAATCTCACCTACGCATCAAAACCACAACGATAGTTTGTCAAGTTGGTGCTGTTTTAACCTTCGCAAGGACCGGGCGTAGCCACACTCGGTTCAACTAAAGTTGGAGAAACTGACACCCGCTAGCCACCTGTGTGCAAAGCACGGCGGTAGAACCAGTCTCGCGTAAGCGTACGCGTAATGTCGGTCCGGGCCGCTTCATCCAACAATACCGCCGAACCAAAGTATGACATGCTGGTAAGTAGTATGACTTATATCGCCCACAACTCCCTTGTGTTCTACTCGTGCATATAGCATCAAACCATAAAACCTAGGCTCGGATGCTACTGTTGGGAACATAGTAATTTCAAAAAATTTCCTACGCACACGCAAGATCATGGTGATGCATAGCAACGAGAGGGGAGAGTGTTGTCTATGTACCCTCGTAGACCGAAGCGGAAGCGTTGACGCAACATAGAGGAAGTAGTCGTACGTCCTCCCGGTCCAACCGATCCAAGCACCGTTACTCCGGCACCTCCGAGTTCTTGACACACGTACAACTCGATGACGCACCCCGATCTCTGATCCAGCAGAGGCGCGGGGAGGAGTTCCGTCAGCACGACGGCGTGGTGACGATCTTGATGTTCTCCTGTCGCAGGGCTTCACCTAAGCACCTCTACAATATGACCGAGGTGTAATATCGTGGAGGGGGGCACCGCACACGGCTAAGGAACGATCTCAATGATCAACTTGTGTGTCCATGGGGTGCCCCCTACCCCCGTATATAAAGGAGTGGAGGAGGGGAGGGCTGGCCCTCTCCTATGGCGCGCCCTAGGGGAGTCCTACTCCCACCGGGAGTAGGATTCCCCCTTTCCTAGTCCAACTAGGAGTCCTTCCATGTATTAGGAGTAGGAGACAAGGAAGGGGAAGAGAGAAGGGAAGGAAGGAGGGGGTGCGGCCTCTCCCCCTAGTCCAATTCGGACTAGGCCATGGGGGGGCGCGCGGCCTGCCCTAGGCAGCCCCTCTCTCTTTCCCGCAGGGCCCAATAAGGCCCAATACTTCTCCCCGGCGAATTCCCGTAACTCTCCGGTACTCCGAAAAATACCCGAATCACTCGGAACCTTTCCGAACTCCGAATATAGTCGTCCAATATATCGATCTTTACGTCTCGACCATTTCGAGACTCCTCGTCATGTCCCCGATCTCATCCGGGACTCCAAACTCCTTCGGTACATCAAAACTCATAAACTCATAATATAACTGTCATCGAAACCTTAAACGTGCGGACCCTACGGTTCGAGAACAATGTAGACATGACCGAGACACGTCTCCGGTCAATAACCAATAGCGGGACCTGGATGCCCATATTGGTTCCTACATATTCTACGAAGATCTTTATCGGTCAGACCGCATAACAACATACGTTGTTCCCTTTGTCATCGGTATGTTACTTGCCCGAGATTCGATCGTCGGTATCCAATACCTAGTTCAATCTCGTTACCGGCAAGTCTCTTTACTCGTTCCGTAATACATCATCTCACAACTAACTCATTAGTTGCAATGCTTGCAAGGCTTAAGTGATGTGCATTACCGAGAGGGCCCAGAGATACCTCTCCGACATTCGGAGTGACAAATCCTATTCTCGAAATACGCCAACCCAACAAGTACCTTTGGAGACACCTGTAGAGCACCTTTATAATCACCCAGTTACGTTGTGACGTTTGGTAGCACACAAAGTGTTCCTTCGGTAAACGGGAGTTGCATAATCTCATAGTCATAGGAACATGTATAAGTCATGGAGAAAGCAATAGCAACATACTAAACGATCGGGTGCTAAGCTAACGGAATGGGTCATGTCAATCAGATCATTCAACTAATGATGTGATCCCGTTAATCAAATAACAACTCTTTGTCCATGGTTAGGAAACATAACCATCTTTGTTAACAAGCTAGTCAAGTAGAGGCATACTAGTGACACTCTGTTTGTCTATATATTCACACATGTATTATGTTTCCGGTTAATACAATTCTAGCATGAATAATAAACATTTATCATGATATAAGGAAATAAATAATAACTTTATTATTGCCTCTAGGGCATATTTCCTTCATTATAATGATCCTATTGTTCCCACTTCTTATGTTGAGAAACCACCTTTCCCTGTTAGAATGAAGGATCATGCTAAAGCTTCAACTGTTGTTCGTAAAAGCAATATTAGAACTTATACACCTCCTGAGCAAGTCAAAGTAGAACCTAATATTGCTATTGTTAAAGATCTCTTGTCTGATAATATTGATGGGCATGTTATTCAATTCTGTGGTGAAACTGCTAGAATTGCTAAACCTTGTGCTAGAGATAAACACAGACCTGTGATAGGTGTGCCTGTTATTTCTGTTAAAATAGGAGATCATTGTTATCATGGCTTATGTGATATGGGTGCTAGTGCTAGTGTTATACTTATTACTTTGTATGAAGAAATTAAGCATGAAATTGCACCCACTGGGATAGAAGATATTGATGTTACAATTAAACTTGCCAATAGAGATACTATATCTGCAATGGGAATTGTTAGAGATGTTGAAGTCTTGTGTGGAAAAACCAAATATCCCGCTGATTTTCTTGTTCTTGGTTCTCCACAAGATAGCTTTTGTCCCATTATATTTGGTAGACCCTTCTTGAATACTGTTAATGCTAAGATAGACTGCGAAAAGAATGTTGTTACTATTGGCTTGGATGGTATGGTTCATGAGTTTAATTTCTCTAAATTTAGTAAACAACATCGTGAGGAAGAATTGCCTAGTAAAGATGAAATTATTGGTCTTGCTTCTATTGCCGTACCTCCTAGTGATCCTTTAGAACACTATTTGCTAGACCATGAAAATGATATGTTCATGAATGAAAGAAGGGAAATAGATGAAGTATTCTTTAAACAGGAACCTATTCTGCAACACAATTTTCCTGTTGAAATCCTAGGGGATCCTCCTCCACCCAAGGGTGATCCCGTGTTTGAGCTTAAACCGTTGCCTGATAATCTTAAATATGCTTATCTTGATGAAAAGAAATTATATCCTGTCATTATTAGTGCTAACCTTTCAGAGCATGAAGAAGAAAGATTATTGAAAACTCTGAAGAAGCACCGTGCCGCTATTGGATATACTCTTGATGATCTTAAGGGCATCAGTGCCACTCTATGTCAACATAAAATAAATTTGGAAGCGGATGCCAAACCAGTTCGTGATCCTCAACGACGTTTGAATCCTAAAATGAAAGACGTGGTAAGAAAAGAAATACTCAAGCTTCTGGAGGCAGGTATAATTTATCCCATTGCTGATAGTCAGTGGGTAAGTCCTGTCCATTGTGTCCCTAAGAAGGGAGGTATTACTATTGTCCCTAATGATAAAGATGAATTGATTCCGCAAAGAATTATCACAGGTTATAGGATGGTAATTGATTTCCGCAAATTAAATAAGGCTACTAAGAAAGATCATTACCCCTTACCTTTTATTGATCAAATGCTAGAAAGATTATGCAAAAATACACATTATTGCTTTCTAGATGGTTATTCTGGTTTCTCTCAAATACCTGTGTCGGCTAGAGATCAATCAAAGACTACTTTTACATGCCCTTTTGGTACTTTTGCTTATAGACATATGCCTTTCGGTTTATGTAACGCACCTGCTACCTTTCAAAGATGCATGATGGCTATATTCTCTGATTTTTGTGAAAAAAATTGTGAGGTTTTCATGGACGATTTTTCCGTCTATGGTTCCTCTTTTGATGATTGCTTGAGCAATCTTGATCGAGTTTTGCAGAGATGTGAAGAAACTAATCGTGTCTTGGATTGGGAAAAGTGCCACTTTATGGTTAATGAAGGTATTGTCTTGGGGCACAAAGTTTCTCAAAGAGGTATTGAAGTTGATAAAGCCAAGGTTGATGCTATTGAAAAGATGCCATGTCCCAAGGACATCAAAGGTATAAGAAGTTTCCTTGGTCACGCCGGATTTTATAGGAGGTTCATTAAGGACTTCTCAAAAATTTCTCGGCCTCTGACTAATTTACTACAAAAAGATGTACCATTTGTCTTTGATGATGATTGTGTAGAAGCATTTGAAATACTTAAGAAAGCATTAGTCTCTGCACTTGTTGTTCAGCCACCTAATTGGAATTTACCCTTTGAAATTATGTGTGATGCTAGTGATTACGCTGTAGGTGCTGTTCTAGGGCAAAGAGTTGATAAGAAATTAAATGTTATCCATTATGCTAGTAAGACTCTAGACAATGCTCAAAGAAATTATGCTACTACCGAAAAGGAACTTTTAGCAGTTGTATTTGCTTGTGATAAATTCAGACCCTATATTGTTGATTCTAAAGTAACTATTCACACTAATCATGCTGCTATTAAAGTAAATATTAGATGGGTTCTCTTGCTGCAAGAATTTGATTTGCATATTGTTGATAGAAAAGGAGCTGAGAACCCCGTTGAAGATAACTTATCTAGGCTAGAGAATGTTCTTGATGACCCACTACCTATTGATGATAGCTTTCCTGATGAACAATTAAATGTCATAAGCACTTCTCGTAGCACTCCATGGTATGCTGATTATGCTAATTATATTGTTGCTAAATTTATACCACCTAGCTTCACATACCAACAAAAGAAAAAGTTTTTCTATGATTTGTGACATTACTTTTGGGATGAACCACATCTTTATAAAGAAGGAGTAGATGGTGTTATTAGACGTTGTGTACCTGAGCATGAACAGGAACAGATCCTACGCAAGTGTCACTCCAAAGCTTATGGAGGACACCACGCTGGAGATAGAACTGCACATAAGGTATTGCAATCCGGTTTTTATTGGCCCACTCTCTTCAAGGATGCCCGTAAGTTTGTTTTGTCTTGCGATGAATGTCAAAGAATTGGTAATATTAGTAGACGCCAAGAAATGCCTATGAATTATTCACTTGTTATTGAACCATTTGATGTTTGGGGCTTTGATTATATGGGACCTTTTCCTGCCTCTAATGGATATACACATATTATAGTTGCTGTTGATTACGTTACTAAGTGGGTAGAAGCTATTCCAACTAGTAGTGTTGATCATAACACCTCTATTAAAATGCTTAAGGAAGTTATTTTTCCGAGGTTTGGAGTCCCTAGATATTTAATGGCTGATGGTGGTTCACACTTTATTCATGGTGCTTTCCGTAAAATTCTTGCTAAATATGATGTTAATCATAGAATTGCATCTCCATATCACCCGCAGTCTAGTGGTCAAGTAGAATTGAGCAATAGAGAGCTCAAATTAATTTTGCAAAAGACTATTAATAGGTCTAGAAAGAATTGGTCCAAGAAACTGGATGACGCATTATGGGCCTATAGAACTGCATATAAGAATCCTATGGGTATGTCTCCGTATAAAATGGTTTATGGAAAAGCATGTCACTTACCTCTCGAACTAGAACATAAGGCATATTGGGCTATTAAAGAGATCAACTATGATTTCAAACTTGCCGGTGAGAAGAGGTTATTTGATATTAGCTCACTTGATGAATGGAGAACCCAAGCTTATGAAAATGCCAAGTTGTTTAAAGAAAAAGTTAAAAGATGGCATGACAAAAGGATACCAAAGCGTGAGTTTAATGTAGGTGATTATGTATTGCTATACAACTCTCGTTTAAGATTTTTTGCAGGAAAACTTCTCTCTAAATGGGAAGGTCCCTACGTTATCGAGGAGGTCTATCGTTCTGGTGCCATAAAAATCAACAACTTCGAAGGCACAAATCCGAAGGTGGTAAATGTTGAAACCAATATTATCGAAACCATAACCCTAGAGGAATACATAAGGGACACTTTCCAGACCGTTTCAGACTCCGAAAAGGAATAGGTATGTGGTACGGTAAGTAAACCGAATCCAAAACAATTTTTAAGGCAATATTTCTCCGTTTTGGAATATTTAGAAAAATAGAAAAATAAGTGGCAGTCTGGGAAGGACACGAGGGCCCCACGAGGGTGGTGGGCGCGCCCTACCCCCTGGGCGCGCCCCTACCTCGTGAGCACTTCGTGTGCCCTCCGGACTCTGTTTTCTTGCACAATACGTATTTTGGTCAGTAAAAATTCATTATATATTCTCCCAAAGGTTTTGACCACCGTATCACACAAATATCCTTTGTTTTCGTTTTGAGTTGTTTTCGTTGCAGATTTAGAGCACCATGACTTCTCCCTCCTCCAACAACGAAGACAAGGATGCTTGGCTATTGAAGATAGAGTTGAAAAGAGCGGAACCAGAAGAGATCAAGAAGGCCATTGAGGCTCAAGCTCCGGTGGTGAAAGAAGAAGACACTCCTCAACCCATACCTAACCTTTTCACTCCAACAGAGATTGAAGCTTTCAAGATGATTGAGTTAGCCTGCATAAAGAACAAGTATCTCACAGAGGAGAATATTTTGTTGAAGGATCATATTGCTGGGCTCAAGGGAATTATCCGCAAGTTGGAGGAGCTTTTACGCTCGATGTGCGATTATCAACCGTCATCATCACCACCTCCATCACCAAAGAAGAAGACATAATCACATGAGTATGGGCACTCCCCTTGGCAACTACCAAGCTTGGGGGAGGTGCCCTGGTAACGTATCACCATCACAACTCCTATCTTTACCTTTTTCTTAGTTTGATCCTTTTAGTAGTATCTTGATTTAGTAGAATAAAGTCATGGCATGATCTAGTTTTGAGTTTTACTTTATGATCCTTCTTTGTAATCGAGTCCGTGAGCTATATAATGAAGATTACTGTTGAGTCAAGGGCTTAATTATTTTGCCATGATCTTGGGTGAATAAAAGAAAAGAAGAAAAAGAATAAAAAGAATCAAAGAGTTCATATTGATCTTATTGAAAGTAATGACTTCACATAGAAAGAGTATGATGATTAAAAGTTGTTGGGAGTTGACAAATATAGCTTTGGTCATTATTGCAATTAATAGGAAGTAATAAGGAAAGTGAGGTTTCACATATAGATATATTATCATTGACATCTTCTATGATTGGGAGCACTCATTAAAATACGACATGCTAAAGAGTTGAGGTTGGACAAGGAAGACAACATAATGAGTTATGTTTTCTTACATCTGAGATAAAGTATGGTGTCATGGATCCTCTAACGTGTTGAGCTTGCCTTTCCCCCTCATGCTAGACAAATTCTCAGCACCAAGTAGAAATACTACTTGTGCTTCCAAATACCCTTAAACCAGTTCAGCCATGAGAGTCCACCATATCTACCTATGGATTGAGTAAGATCCTTCAAGTAAGTTGTCATCGGTGCAAGCAATAAAAATTGCTCTCTAAATATGCATGACTTATTAGTGCAGAGAAAATAAGCTTTGTACGAACTTGTTGTGGAAGTAATAAAAGCGATTGACTGCATAATAAAGGTCCACATACAAGGGGCAATAGAAAGTGACGTTCTTTTGCATTAAGATTTTGTGCATCAACCCTAAACGCGCATGACAACCTCTGCTTCCCTCTACGAAGGGCCAATCTTTTATTATTATCCTCTACCTTATGCAAGAGTCACGGTGATCTTCACCTTTCCTTTTTCATTTTATCCTTTGGCAAGCTTAGCATGTTGGAAAGAACATGATATATAATCCTGAACTAGTTAAGGTTTTCAACGGTGTAAAAGTTCTCAAAAATCCTGAAAAAAATACTGGACCAACGCACCTATAATATAACATGATCCAACGGATGGATTGAAAAAATATGACTGCATGTGTCCTGGACAAAAAGAACAAATGTTTCAATATATATTGATCCTGCAGTGAGCTAAAATGCTTGTTTTTTTCGCTGAGGACACATAAATGCATATTTTCGCAATCACACCGTTGGATCATCGTATTATATTAGAGTGAGGCTCCCCAATTTATTTCATATTTTTTACTTACTTTTAAACCGTTAAATGTTTAGGAAGCCTTAACTAGTTCT
>NC_041381.1:646668324-646694192 GCF_002162155.2 Triticum dicoccoides | reverse complement strand
ATTGGATGTAGGGGAGGATGAATTATTATTGTTGACATTACCCTTGAGGTAAAAGGTTGTGGGGCAAAACTATAAGCCCCTATCTTTCTCTGTGTCCGATTAAAACTCCGTAACCAGAGGTATTGCGTGTGTGTTAGCAATTATGAAGGACTAAGTGATAGTTGAGTATGTGGACTTGCTTTTAAGCTCTAACATAGACTCTTTCCGATGTTATGATAAATTGCAATTGCTTCAATGACCGAGGTTATAATTTGTTGGTGCTCAATAAGGTTTCTGATTCATACTATTGCATTGTGAAAAGATCATCACTTGAACATAAGTAATCATATGACAAAATCTATATATGTTGCTGTTATGGAAATAATCATGATGCCTTCATGTCCGTATTTTATTTTTATCGACGCCTCTACCTCTAAACATGAGGACATATTTATTGTTATCGGCTTTTCGCTTGAGGAAAAGCGAGGTCTAAGCTTGGGGGAGTTGATACATCCATTTTGCATCATGATTTTATATCAATATTTATTGCATTATGGGCTGTTATTTCACGTTATGTCACAATACTTATGGCTATTCTCTCTTATTTTACAAGGTTTATATGAAGAGGGAGAATGCCGGCAGCTGGAATTCTGGTCTGGAAAAGGAGCAAATATTGGAGACCTATTCTATGCAACTCCAGAAGTCTTGAAACTCCACGGAATATCTTAAAATAAATAAAGAAAAATCGTCGCCAAAGATGAAGGCCAGGGGGCCCACACCCTGCTCACGAGGGTGGCCCCCCCTGGGGCGTGCCCCCTACCTCGTGGGCCCCCTGGTGGCTCTCCGACGCCCATCTTCTCCTATATGAAGTCTTTCAATGAGAAAAAAAATAAAAGGCAACCTTTCGGGACAAGACTCCGCTGCCATGAGGCGGAACCTTGGCGGAACCAATCTAGGGCTCCGGCAGAGCTGTTCTGCCGGGGACACATCCCACTGGGAGGGGGAAATCATCACCATCATCATCACCAACGCTCCTCTCATCGGGAGAGGGCAATCTCCATCAACATCTTCACCAGCATCATCTCATCTCCAAACCCTAGTTCATCTCTTGTATCCAATTCTTGTCTCCAAGTCCGGGATTGGTGCTAGTAGGTTGCTAGTAGTGTTGATTACTCCTTGTAGTTGATGCTAGTTGGTTTATTTGGTGGAAGATCATATGTTCAGATCCTTTATGCATATTATTACCCCTCTGATTATGAACATGAATATGCTTTGTGAGTAGTTACGTTTGTTCCTGAGGACAAGGGAGAAGTCTTGCTATTAGTAGTCATGTGAATTTGGTATTCGTTCGATATTTTGATAAGATGTATGTTGTCTAGCCTCTAGTGGTGTTATGTGAACGTCGACTACATAACACTTCACCATTATGTGGGCCTAGAGGAGGGCATTAGGAAGTAATAAGTAGATGATGGGTTGCTAGAGTGACAGAAGCTTAAACCCTAGTTTATGCGTTACTTCGTAAGGGGCTGATTTGGATCCATATGTTTCATGCTATGGTTCGGTTTACCTTAATACTTTTGTTGTCGTTGCGGATGCTTGCAATAGAGGTTAATCATAAGTGGAATGCTTGTTCAAGTAAGAAAAGCACCCAAGCACCGGTCCACCCACATATCAAATTATCAAAGTACCGAACGCGAATCATATGAGCGTGATGAAAACTAGCTTGACGATATTCCCATGTGTCCTCGGGAGCGCTTTTCCTATTATAAGAGTTTGTCCAGGCTTGTCCTTTGCTACAGAAAGGATTGGGCCACCTTGCTGTACTTTATTTACTTTTGTTACTTGTTGCTCGTTACAATTTATTTTACCACAAAACTATCTGTTACCACTTATTTCAGTACTTGCAGAGAATACCTTGCTGAAAACCGCTTATCATTTCCTTCTGCTCCTCGTTGGGTTCGACACTCTTATTTATCGAAAGGACTACGATAGATCCCCTATACTTGTGGGTCATCAGTAGGGTATGCGCGTCAGCGTGTGTGCATTCATAGGGATGAGTGTATGCGCGTGTATGTGAGCGCTGCGCCTGTACTGTGTTAAAAAGAGTTACGACATGCATTGTTCCTCTAATCTAACGGTATATTATATCATTGCTCCTTTTGTCTCCATCCACGTCCGTATATGTTGTGGGCCCTACCCTAGTTAGGAAAATTATACTCGGAAATTGCTTTTGGAGGCAGAGCTCATGCAAAATTTAAAATTCATGAGAATTCATATTTTTATATTTTAAAAAATCTGAAAATAATACAAGGATAGATGAAGGCATAATGCACAAGTGTGTAAATTTTCAGGACGAAATATGTTAAAATGAGGGTTGTGCAAAAAAAATTGGGGCTTATTAACACATGATACTATTCATCCTCCCAGACCGTGAATTTGCCCTTTTTTGTACAGGTCGCATTTCGATATATTTCATCCCGAAACTTTACACACATAAACATCAGATTTTTCTGAAACCAATTTTTTAAATTTTTTATTTTTTCATGAATTTACTTCATCATATCTACCATTCAATTTTTTTAATAAATTAATACTTCAACTTTATTGAATGATAAAAACTAATATCCCATCGCATGTTGGGTATAAATTTATCGTTGTAATACTAGAGACAAAAATACATTATAATGCTTAGTTTTTTATGTCATAATGGATTTAACTAGAAAAAAAACAAAAGCCAATATTATCGGTGTACTCCACCTATTAATCCCCCCCCCCCCTATGCATACCCAAGCCTCTATTGCACGCAAGGTTTTTGCTCCAAGGTTTCACCACTTGTGTGAAAGTGACCCATGGTGAATTGTGTACATGACACGTGCTATTATTTTGGTAAATGGTTATGTATAAATGCGATGTGTATTCGACTTTTCGTTTGAAATTTTGTTAACGTGTGTGCTAAATTCTTGGGTGCGGTTGGGTGCGGTTAGCGATTTTGGGTGCATGTGGGCCATGTGACTTTGTTGACTTGCACGTGCATGCTTCATTGTTTTCCTGGCTTGTGTGTTTCCATCTGTGCGTTCGAGAGAAACCCCGTTGATTCAAAGCCACCGCTCCACCGCCGTACAAAACTATAAATAGGCTTTCCTCCTTCACCTCTCGCAGCCCTCCCAGCCGTCCATATCTGCCGTCTCTTCTCTGCGTAGACACACCAACCGGACTCCAAGCGCGGTCACCTCCACCATCTACGTGCTCCGCAGCCCACGGCAGCCCGCTCGCCATGGCCATGCTCCCCACGCCTCGCCTGTCCCGGCGGCCCTCTCAGACTGCCTCTCCCGGGCAACACAACGATGGTGGCGGTGGCGACGGCGATGGCGTACAGCGGGAGCAGGCGGAGTAGCGCGACCCCTCTCCCTTGACCTCCCTCAGCAGTGTCGCGCCTTCTCAGCCACGACCTCTAACCGCTGGCGGCGAAAGCGAGCGGCTGGCCAGATGCCTCCTCCAGCCTTGCCGTGATTAGTATTACACAGATGGGTGATGCACACGTACTTCACCCGGTGTATCTATTCATGTATGTTATTATTAGCTAATTAGACAAAATTCCTCTGTTTGTATGGTGTTTGTGATGATGCTATCAATTCACCAAACACTAAAATATCGGGTTGTGCTTTCAAATCTAGCAAATTAATTTTCTCTATTGCTTCTTTTCCAGGCAGAAGTATTAGATCTATTCTGTGCCATGAGTCTTACTGTCAAAAAATTATATAAGCATCGCCTGATGATTATAGGTAACTTATATTAAGAACTTTGTTTTAGCAGCACAATTTGGATAAATTTGCAGTTTTGCACCAATGAAAAAGGTATTACATACCAGATAAAAGATAGAAGCCAGGCTGAACATTGTGATCCTACAGCAGATATGCCAAGTGCTTCCTCATGAAATGGATAGTAGTGTCGCTGGTGAAAAAAGTAGATCGGCCAATCTAGGTAGCATCAGAAGTGGTCTCCATCAGAAAGTAAACTGCCTAATGCCATCTTCCGAGAAGGCTGGACATGCAAAAATTGACAAGTTCTCTCTGCAACAATGAATAAATTCATTTTATTACTGTATAGCCATGGTGGCAATCTTTTTCGGATAACAAGAGACAATTTGCTCAAATAATCTCAGCAGAGATAACATTGCGGTCTATTAGGAAAAAAAGTTAGCTATTTAATTAAATAGAAAACTTTGTCACTCATTGCAACAGATGCTAAACAATTAGACTAACTAACAAAAAAGTATATATAGAGTAGTTACATTTCTTTATTCGAAAAACAGATGATATACAAGAACATGAGGATGACAAACATAAATTGATCACATATATTATTACCACGGGTCGATTTAATTGGTGGTAATTTTTCTTTGCGATGGAAACAAATTGGAATCAAATGATTCAAACAACCAAAAGAAAGGGAACAAAGGATGCTTACGGAGCTGAATGAGTCAGGGTGCTCTACTATTGGATTGAAAGTAATAATAGGTAGATCCAGCAACTCAATGGCAGATGTTAATCGACCCCACAATGTCAGGCAGTCGCCCTGGCTTTGCCCGGAAGCCACCACTGAAATTACAGCAAGAAATATGAAGTAATTTGTATCTTCCATGCTGGGGTTGTACCAGTGTATTGACTCCGTCAATGCACCAACCTGGAAGAAGAAGTGTTTGTGGAGTGGGGAATTTCTTTTCTGAGGAGAATAACCTTTAGTACGTCTCTAAGTTACTGAACTGTCCCCCTAGACAAAGATGAGTTTAATGTTGGCCGTTGACACAGAGAAGGCCTACTATCACATACCGCTTATTGGATTGTCTAACATTACTCTCATTCCAAACCCCACATATCCAGCAAAGAAGCTTACATCAAAGAGAAAGCTATAAATTGGATGGTTGGTCTCTATGAAATTGATGTTATACTTACTTTATTTTCGAAAAGGGGATTACCCCGGCCTCTGCATCGAATGATGCACACAGCCACGCCATATTATTAAACATAAATCAAGTTCCAGTCAGCGAGTTCCAGACTTATTTCATCAAGTAGTTTTCTTCTATTTGAACTCAATTTCTTCAATTGCTCTGAGCCGTGAGCTTATATTAGTCGGGAGCTCATATATATTTGGCGTTGTGAACTCATTTTAGTTTTATTTATGAAATCATTATGTGAACTCCTTACTTTTTTTGGGAGATGTGAATTCATATTCATCTATGAATCATGGTTGAAGAGTCCCTTGCCAATGTACGGAGGTCTACATACGTGTGCCACTTCTATCTACAATTCCATTGCTGCTTTTGAATAAGCTACAACAAGTGCAACAAAACAGATTGCAGCAAGTAGCTTATGGACTGAAATTTGCAATATTACTCATTTGTCATATTGTCGCTCATTTGATCTTGGCTGTGAAACTATAATCAAGCAAAAGATTACAACATACGTGACTTACATGTTGCTTGCATTCAACATCTTCAAGACCTATACACACATCCATCTCCTCCTCCGGCCGCTGCTGGCATCATGCCACTTGCTCAGGACCTGCACAAGGCATCTTCTTCTCTTCAACACCACCCTCGCCACTAAAACACTTCTCCAGCAGGGGAGGGCGAGCTGTGCCAATGAGCCGAGGGGATGGCAAGCACCCGCAGAGAGCTGCGCTATCGTGCGCAGGCGTGGGGGAGAACCCGCAGCGAGCTGCGGTATCTAGCGCAGGCATCCGCGAGGCGAGGACGAACTGCGCCGGCGCCTGCAGACGTGGATGAGAACCGGCAGCGAGTCGCAGTGACTCGCTCGGGCATCAGCGTGGGTGAGCATCGTCGGGGAGCTACGGTTGCTCGCACAGGCGTGGGCAAGCTAGGGCGGAGAGCTGCGGTGGCTTCCGCTGGCAGCGGTGAGGTTCGACGACGAGCAACCCGTGACGACAAGAGCGAGGTAGCCTGAGAGCAATCCTTATCCAACCAGTCCACACGCATCAGATAAGGTTAGATAGGATCAGGGGTACTTTGGTCTTTCAGGTGCCTAGGAAATGGAAAAGAAAAAGGGAAAGTAATGGGAAAAGGAGAAATTGCATGGTAATGAAAGTGAGCATGAATTGGATGGCATTTTTCCAAGCAAATCTTGACGGTGACAATTCTACGAAGCCCCGTGTTGAAAGTGACAAATAACCAATTTTCTTTAAAAAAATAAGATAATTCTAACTTTCTTTTATTGTCGGTTTGGCCTATGTTCAAATTGGGCCACAAGGCAGTCAACTGCTTGCAATTGACTAGGACTAATTTGTACACCAAGCGCTCTCACAATCATCCACAGAGGTTACTCAACTCCTTGATTTTCTTGTAGACTGCTTAGTTAATTCAGCCTATTTTGCTCTGTCTAGCCTCAATTTGTTTGAAGTGACTCACATGCTAATTATTTCTTCCTCCCTCAGCCTCATTAACTTATGTTTGTTTTGATTAATTAAAACTTATTGTGCCAGTCAACTATGTATCCAGCGTATGGATCTTTTTTTTTTTTGCAAAGGCGTATGGATATGTTGACTTCTCCACTTCGGTATTACTTATCTTTCGCTCCTCTACTACACCGAAACCATTGTAGCGGTCGAGCAAAAAAAAGAACCTTTAATTTGACCACTTAGTTTGAAAAGAAATAAAGATACATGCGTCTAGGTTTACAACCTTATTAAACAAATAAGTAGCTGTTGTGTGCACTTAATCTTCAGCGGGAGCAGCGCCGGAGCCAGCACACAAGTGTTGGGTTCAAGTGAACCCAACGAATTTTTCTACGTACGTGCGTGTAGGTACATGTTTGGTTGGCCTGAACCCAGTAAAAAATCCTGCTTGACCCCAATAACGTGTGGTGGTCATGTGAACAGCGTAAGCAAAGGGCCTAAAAGCCCACGGGCCGTCAATGCCTAGGCGCCCAGCTGGCCAGGCCTAAACCGTGATTAGTCACGTACTCCTCGGTACTCACGTTTTGTATTCGTATACGCACACATGCAGCCGCACCCCTCGTCGAGTCTGTTCGTTTTCCAATTCGCATCTCTGCTCTCTATTCGTGTTCGCGTCTCAGCAGACGCACACCAGCGGCAAGCAGGCTGCTATAGATCCACGGCGGCAACAATCTTAACCCAAAATTTCAGGTAATTAGAATACATTGTTACATGCGGACGTGGAGTTTATACACCCAGGAGCAAATGCTCCTGGTGTGAACAGTAACATCAAATAAATTCAAAAAAATCTGATTTTTTTGTGGCATACTTTCACAAATGTGTGTTGTGCATGCAAAATTTTATCGCAAAATCACATTGATGGAACGTGTGGTAAAAAAAATCGATGATCTGAAAATGCTACTTACAAAAGCATTTTGGAGCTCTATGTTTTTGGCATGCCTTCCACTAATGTGATTTTCCGATGAAATTTTGCATACACAACAAAGATTTGTGAAAGTATGTCACCAAAAAATTCAGATTTTTTGAATATTTTTTCTATTTTTTCGACTTTACTGTTCATACCGGGAACATTTGCTTCTGGGTGTAGAAAGGTACTTTCGGCTACATCTCCTCATCTTCTCTCTCTTATGTATGTTCTATCTGCCCTAATAGCCTAGGGTAATAGTGATTTTTTTGCCCTAGTTCTTTTATTTGTTTTTCTTCATGGACTTTGATTGATCAAGGCTATGAAGCGGTATTATTCAGAAAGAACTCGGACACAAATCGTGAATGATACAGACACATCAGGGTCACCCAATAGACATAGGCAAAGTGCATCGAATATTACTACATCTAGTCTTCAGAAGCCCACTATGACAACGAAATTAACTTAGATGAATTGCCTTATGAACCGGCTGATCGAAAGATAATTTCAGAGTACAGAAGAAATCCAAATATGCAAGATGAGATCAGGCGTAAATATTTAACAAGGAAACCTGACATGCCATCGTCTAATTTTGATTACCCTAGAGGAAGATTGGAGATATTCAACATAGAATTAATCCAGATTAGTTTGATGAATATGGTCGTTGGCTTGAGTATAGTGCCAAGTTGCATAAGGCCTTTTGTTCGTGCTGATACCTTTTTAGAGATTACAATGAGGAACAAGCTGTGAGTGGTGTATTTGCAATTCATGGTTGAAAAAAAAGGAGTCAAATTCTCATAAAGAGTGAATGAGTGAACCCAATGGCAAAATTTTCTGGCTCTGCCCCTGCGGGAGAAATCAAGCTGAACAAGGATTCTCAAAACGGTTTGTCTCCAATTTCAAGATATTTTGCAATCTTCGAGAGTCAGGTCATGATTTGGAATCGTTGAGACGCAGCCCGTGCATCCAGCAACAACTTCAACATTGTGTTTACAGGGAACAAACTATCAAGAACAATAGCATAAGAACTAGCCTCATCTCTCTACCACTACATCACAGAGACAAACACAGCTTGAGGATCAATATCTCAAATCTGACAAGAGAACAAGAGCTTCGCCATTCTGCATCCAATAGCCACTATCACTATCTATTGTACATCATTTATGCATGTACCAAATAGACATACCCTTTTCTTGTATGAACTACTTTACAATGAATCAACTCTTGGGACGAGTTACCAGACATTCAAAAAAATCAGATAGCGTGTTAATTCATGTGGCGCATGAATTAGTGTAGGAAGAAGTTATTTTAGTACATAAAAAAACTGTATCTGTGCTGTATGGATGGGCGCGGCATGCCGCCGCGCGTGGAAAAACTAGTAGCGTGTTAGGCAAGAAAACAAAGGGAAAAATGATGGTAGGAAAGTTGTTTTTTAAGCTTGGTGTACCCATGCCCTGATCTCCTATATATTTTTTCTTTATTTTTATCTGTGTACTCCACCTACTAAAAATATTCACCAGAAGTACAACCCACCTCAAATATAATAAAAATTACATCGAAGTCTATGAAACACTGAACAACCATTGTCGTCTCCAGGACGAGCCGTCGACGCGTCACTGTCGCCGCTCCCGTATCGAAGCTGACCCGACCTTGTTGATGACAACCAAGATGTCTTCGTGTACATGCCCCTAAGGACAAGAGCGCCAGAGTCGTTGTTGAATCCTCGAATTGATCTAAAGAACCTGACATGCTAGGCGAGAAACTCTAACCTCCTGGTTCAAGGAGCTGGCAGGAAACTACGCTGGAGCTCCGTCTAATCCGTCTAACGGACAAACTTGAGGATGATCATAGACCAGAAGACTGACTTGAAGAAGAAGCACCGCCATCCGTCCGAGTGCGGCCCCTGCAAGGACTAAAACCCTACCTATCTACCTAGTCGGAGCCAAGGCACCAGGATTCCCCGCCCCACTATCAGCTGCCGGAGCGGCAGGCAGAGGGGAGGAGAATCCACAGGCTCGTAGACATCATGGGAAGGAAGGTTTTCCCTAGTCGCCTTCCGAGAGGGGAAAGAAAAGTCGTATGTATTCTTTTTGTAGGTGCACCTTTCCTTCTGTTTCGTTTTTTAAAACCGTGGTACTAAAGTTTCATAGTAAAAAAAGCTGGGGTACGTGAAAGAACAAAGCGGTAGCAAAAATATGTGATTATAAAATGTATAATCTTCCCGTTTTTTTGTTTTTCTTGCAAACGACTACGTGCATCTGAACATGCCCCACGAGATTGACGGCGATGCAGGTGAGGTACGCCGCGACACCGGTAGTGTCTGCGCCACATGGAGGCAGGGTTGCAGATTCATCGGTGGAGCCGCCAAGTTGGCGCTGCTGCTGTAGATGGAGACGAGGGACAAGCGGCAGAGTGGCCCATCCGTGAAGAGCTCGCCCTCTTGGTCACCTCCTCCCGCACTCTTCCTTTTGTACCCCGAGAGGAACCGGTGCCGCGGCTCATGGTGGCAGATCACACATATGGAATCGGCCGGCGCGCGGCGCCTTGGAGGTTTGATTGTAGTTGAGTTAATTATGATGTGCCGATTTTTTTTGTTTTCAGAAAATTTTGCTTTTAGATTGGTGTGGGCGCGCGTGTTTTCACATTCATTTACTCCAATGTGTACATACGTTTACATTCTCATGTTCACATCCATTCGTTCGTTACAACAAATGGATAAGTCTGTGCATTCACATTCATTCGTTGCATGCAATCCGATGCATTTAATCTGTGTGCATCATCTGGTTCCAACTTACAACCATTTTTATATTTTTTGGGCGTTTATATACTAAATTACAGGCACAAGCAAAAAATTCTAGGGTCGGTCATTTTTCTCGTGTAACCCAATGCATAGTCTAAAAAACCAAATCGGCGATCGAACAAATAATGCCGCCGGTTCAGGTTTTTACCGGTCGGACCCCCAGTTCACTTTAAATATATTATACTTAACTCTTTTACTTCATCATACCTACCTTTAAATATATATTTTTATAATTTACCATTTCAACTTTATTAAATGATAAAAACTAATATCCCCTTGCATGTTAGGTATAAATTTGTCATTGTAATACTAAAGACTTAAATACATTTATAATGCTTGTCTTTTTTCATGTCATAATGGATTTAACTAGAAATCCTTATGCTCCACCTACTTTTTTCCCTATGCATACTGTGTTTGTATGCATAATCTTTACATAGTATATTTGAATATCTATTTAACGAAGTAGATTGTTTTAGAATTAACATTGTATGTATCTAACAAATAACTTGATGAGATTTGGAGAGTACACAATTATCAGGTTTAGCTATAACTAAATAGTTAAGTTTAGATTGTATGAAATGCCAACTAGTGGTTTGTACTCGAATCCTCTCTTATGCCATCACTTGTTTCTTCGTGAAACGCTTGGATATTTAGAAGTCAAACTTTCATGAATTGAAACCTCATGTGGTTTATATAATAATAATTTATAAAAATAGATCTGTGTAACATGTCTAAACTCTATTTCGTTTTGAAATAACTAGAAGACACCATTTCCCAATTCGACCCAAACAAGTCTAGTCTTCCCAAATCCATGTCAATCGATAAAATTCTTGTATTTTGTCTATCTATTAAATTAAGATATCACAACAAAAATATAAGTGTATGGCACTACTTGTATCGCTTGAGTATGTTCTTACAATATGTTTACCCTTTGACTGATGGGGAAGGAAGGGGGGAATCATAGAGATGTGTTGGTACAACCATTAAGTCAAGCCATGTTTTGTCAATTGTTAAAAGTATCTTTTATAAGCCATGAGTAGTCCATCATCTTCTGGTGTTAGACAAGAAAACAAAGGGGGCAAAACGATGGTAGGAAAGTTGTTTTTTAAGCTTGGTGTACCCATGCCTTGATCTCCTACATATTTTTTGTTTCATTTTTTTCGAAAAAGATCATATCAATTATAAAAATTCACTAGAAGTACAGACCACCTCAAATATAATAAAAATTACATCGAAGTCCATGAAACACCGAATGAAAAGTTTGTAAAGTTTGTAAATTCACTAGTGGCTGCCCTAACTCTTTGGTTCTCAGGAATATCATGACATGCAAATTTTTGTTCAACTGAAAGTTCCCAATCAAGATAAACGTCTGGATTATATTTACCATTGAAAGCAGGCATAGTAAATTTAATTTTGGCACTAGAGTGTTCATAATCTCTAACAGCATACCTGGGTTGACCTCGTGCCATACCATGACGGTTGAAACGTAGTTGTCGATGAGCACGGTCATTGTGGTGGTTGACCATTTGGTCGTCTTCGGTGTCACCAGAATAATCCTCGTAGTTGTCCCCATGTTGCTCGACGGCGGGAGGAATTTGTTGGTGCTGGTTTATGGTGGCGGCATCAGTGGCAGTAGCTGGGTGTTGTGGATGACCCATGGGCACACGCCGAGCTCGCGAAATAGCGCCGCCACCCGTGGAGTTGCGAGGATCAACATTGTTGTTGATGGGGGGTGCAGTCTGCAACTCGTCAAGACGTGACAAGATGTCCTTTAGCTGTGTGTTTGCAACACCCTGTGCATCCTCTATGGCCTTGAGCCTTTCGTCGGTCGCAATCTGAGCACCCTCAAGTTGAGCAAGACGCTCGCTGGTGACTTTCACATCCGCGGTGAGACCCTCAAGTGTGGGTTGATCCTGTGTCATTGTTAGCTAAAGAGAAAAAAACACAATTTATAATCCCTATCAACTAACAGGATGTGGTGGACAAAATTTCTCTCACACTCAAGCTTAGTATCAAATTCTTACTTGTTCTTACCAATGCAGCAGGTGGTGATCGGCGCGTTGGTGTTGGCCTCAAACGACCGATGAAGATTGGATGGAGCGATAACCAGGAATCAGTAGAGCCGGAACCTGTACTTATTGGTAGAAAAAGTGTAGCTTGGCAAAGGCTTCTCAACTCACAATATCAGTGGCACAATTTAGCAAAAAGAAATGCAAGTTGAATAATTGTTCAAACTCCTAACTAGTGCTGGCAGTCGACTAGCAAGAGATAAAACAATCTAAGCCCAAATACTGAAACAAGTGAGTGGAAACAAGGGAAAATATGATAGCTCTAAATAGCTAGATATAAGTGAGGTATAAACGAGTGTATTACAAATCTCGAAAATATATGATGGATGCAGTGGCGACCAAGTAGCAGCAAAACTATTATGTCTGAGTAGCAGATAGAACAAATCAGTCCAAATTAGATGCTAGCCGGCTTGACTTTTGTTTCAACTTTCTTTTCTTTTTTCTAATCTTTTTATCTTTTTCTTTTTTTTCTATTTTTTTCTTTATCTTCTTTTCTTTTTCTTTTTATCAAGCCGGTTACTAGCAAGCGAAATTAGAAAGACTACGCTTCAAGACAGGTCTGTGTGCTACAAGTACTGCAAAAGAGATGGCAAAGCAATCTAATCAGAAAGAAAGCAAGACACAACTTGTGTGGGATGGGACGTGTGTTGCATGCATGTAAGACTGTGCAAGTGATGGGACAGCGGCGTGCACTGGAGACTCGGGTGTATGAGAAAAACGCGTGGCTAGGCTGGAGTACGTGGAAGTGCAGGAGAAGGAAGGTGAATGCGTGGAAAGTGGCGGACGATTCGGTGATGTGATGGCACAAGAAGCTTTGTCTGACGCTTTGCGCGGTGCGCGGCAGCGAACAGATCAGGGAAGTGGACAAAAACAAGTTTGATCTAGTAGACAGTTTTTTTTTCTAAACGAATCTAAACCAGCACTAGTATTAGATGAATGCAACAAAAAATTCAACTACACAAATACTAGATGCAAAAATTGCTAGAGGCTAAAAAGATAGGTGCAGCGGATGAACTAATCTAATTTTTTTGGCTTTTTGTGGGTTGTAGGACTAAAATCAATCTAATGTAATAAAACTGTAAATCTCTCAACGATGAACCTGAAAGCTGATACCACTTGATGTGAACTGGGGACCCGATCTTTCGATGAGAGAGGATAACTACGATTTTGGGTGGGACTTGACCCTCACGATCCGGCTACCAACCGTACAGGAAAAACCGTACACGACTGATATCCACGGCAATCGCTGAACCAACTCCACGGCGTTATCGACCGAGCCAACGGCGCGATCGACCTATCCACGAAGGATTTTTCCTGCAAGCAAATCGAAGAACATGCAAGAAAATAATAGCCAAGCAATCTCAAAATTGCGAATATGCTAGATAGGATTAATCTCACAAGATGGGGTTCCGATAGGATGTCTTGACGGTCGCACTAGCCGCTACGAGCGAAGACAAATAAAAGTAGCAATAGCTAAACTTCTCTAAACAAAACCCGAGTCTAAAACATAATCTAGGATAGCTATTTATTAGAGGCAGACGTGCGGTCGAGTCGGTTCGCCGTGTCCCATCCGGACTTTGCTTCGGGCGTACGTGCACGGGCCGACGTGTAGAGGCCGCAGCGTTCCAGGGCCAGACAGCGAGTCCACGTTCTGATTCTTAATCCAAGTGCTTCGGTCCTGGTGCCCTTTGTTCTTGTGCACGTAACATCAAATGACGGTTGTGATGGATCATGGATGGTTCGATGGTGCATGCATGGCATGTACATGCATGTGTATGTGTTCCATGCATATGAACTGCTCCTCATTTTCACACGGCTCTTGCAAAAATATTCTGGTATTCTGCATACAATAAAAGAACGTGTTGTATTTCTACTCCGAGTAACAAAATTATAATTTATATAATTATTAATAGAAATCACCTGATTATTGTATATGAGGATAATATTTTTGGTCTCATCGGTGGAGGCTATGTCCACATCATCCTCCCTTTCTTGAAAACAAAGCCGTCCTCGGCTTTCATTTATCTGAAACACATCATAGAGCAACCCAAAAATAGATGCAAAATATATAGGTCGTTCCGAAGGCATTAACTCATGAGGATGAAATAAATTTGTTATAGCATCATTAGGAATATCATGAAAAGTTTGATCCCACACAAAGTCTATGTATGAATTATGGGGATGCAAACTAACTATATGGGTACACTGTATATCCGGATCACAAGTTGGGACAGTCAACGGAAACATTTCAAAATTGATAGCAAGCATAGTGTGCATAGCACGATCCGTTGATTTAGATTTCCCATCAGTTACTATTTCATCAGGGGTCATAGGAAGCAAGTTGATGGTTTTTCCTTCAAACACAAGAGTATACGAATTTGTTCTACCATGATGAGTAACACTATTATCATATTGCCAAGGTCGACCTAACAATAAAGAACAAGCTTGCATAGGTACAACATCACAGTCAACGTAATCATGATATGACCCAAGTGTAAATTGTACTCGCACACGACGTGTTACCTTCAACTTACCACAATCGTTGAACCATTGGATGTAATATGGATGGGGGTGTCTCGTAGTGGTGAGGCAAAGTTTCTCGACCATCTCTACACTCGCCAAATTATTGCAGCTTCCACCATCAATGATCACACGAACGGAATGCCCTTTGACAACAAACTTAGTTTGAAAAAGATTATGGCGTTGAGGCATCTCATCATGCCCCACCTGGGCACTAAGTACTCGCATGGTTACAAGGCTTGGGTACTGATCTGCCATCTCAGCATTAATATGTATCTCATCTGTGTCATGCTCCTTAGAGTCACCTGCATTATTAGTGGCAAGCATAGCACGTGTATCTTCATCCAAATCACTAGCAGAAGAGTACTCACCATCTTCCCGCACAATGAATGTTCGTTTATTTGGACAGTCCTTCATCAAGTGCCCGCCACCTTTGCATATATGACACTTCATGTCCCTTGTGCGTCCAGACGAAGTGGTGGGTGCTAGAGAAATTGCTTTTGAAGTCTCGGATGATTGTGGAGCTGATTTTGAATTTGATGGGTGTGCACCATTGTTCAAGATAGGTGGTGTTGACTCAGTAGTGGACGGAACTGTAGGAGAGGGTGCCCATGATGAGCGGCGACCTGCAGAAAAATTACCCCGTCCCTTGTTGTGTCGTCCCTGTACTTCCCTTTCAGCTTTACAAGCAAAATGAAACAAACGAGTAATAGAATTGTACTCCTTATAGTCCAATATATCCTGAATATCACGATTCAGACCACCTAAAAATCTAGCCATCATAGCATCTTCAGTTTCAACTAATCCACATCGCACTAAGCCAATTTGCAATTCTTGATAATAATCCTCTACAGAACTACTACCTTGTTTTAAACGTTGCAATTCATTTAGCTTATCACGAGCATAATATGAAGGAACATAACGCTGTCGCATAGCTCGTTTTAAAGCATCCCAAGTAGTAGGTATATTATCTGCATTAATACGACAATATTCACTCCACCACATGGAAGCAAAGTTTGTAAATTCACTAGAGGCTGCCCTAACTCTTTGGTTCTCAGGAATATCATGACATGCAAATTTTTGTTCAACTGAAAGTTCCCAATCAAGATAAACGTCTGGATTATATTTACCATTGAAAGCAGGCATAGTAAATTTAATTTTGGCACTAGAGTGTTCATAATCTCTAACAGCATACCTGGGTTGACCTCGTGCCATACCATGACGGTTGAAACGTAGTTGTCGATGAGCACGGTCATTGTGGTGGTTGACCATTTGGTCGTCTTCGGTGTCACCAGAATAATCCTCGTAGTTGTCCCCATGTTGCTCGACGGCGGGAGGAATTTGTTGGTGCTGGTTTATGGTGGCGGCATCAGTGGCAGTAGCTGGGTGTTGTGGATGACCCATGGGCACACGCCGAGCTCGCGAAATAGCGCCGCCACCCGTGGAGTTGCGAGGATCAACATTGTTGTTGATGGGGGGTGCAGTCTGCAACTCGTCAAGACGTGACAAGATGTCCTTCAGCTGTGTGTTTGCAACACCCTGTGCATCCTCTATGGCCTTGAGCCTTTCGTCGGTCGCAATCTGAGCACCCTCAAGTTGAGCAAGACGCTCGCTGGTGACTTTCACATCCGCGGTGAGACCCTCAAGTGTGGGTTGATCCTGTGTCATTGTTAGCTAAAGAGAAAAAAACACAATTTATAATCCCTATCAACTAACAGGATGTGGTTGACAAAATTTCTCTCACACTCAAGCTTAGTATCAAATTCTTACTTGTTCTTACCAATGCAGCAGGTGGTGATCGGCGCGTTGGTGTTGGCCTCAAACGACCGATGAAGATTGGATGGAGCGATAACCAGGAATCAGTAGAGCCGGAACCTGTACTTATTGGTAGAAAAAGTGTAGCTTGGCAAAGGCTTCTCAACTCACAATATCAGTGGCACAATTTAGCAAAAAGAAATGCAAGTTGAATAATTGCTCAAACTCCTAACTAGTGCTGGCAGTCGACTAGCAAGAGATAAAACAATCTAAGCCCAAATACTGAAACAAGTGAGTGGAAACAAGGGAAAATATGATAGCTCTAAATAGCTAGATATAAGTGAGGTATAAACGAGTGTATTACAAATCTCGAAAATATATGATGGATGCAGTGGCGACCAAGTAGCAGCAAAACTATTATGTCTGAGTAGCAGATAGAACAAATCAGTCCAAATTAGATGCTAGCCGGCTTGACTTTTGTTTCAACTTTCTTTTCTTTTTTCTAATCTTTTTATCTTTTTCTTTTTTTTCTTTTTTTTTCTTTATCTTCTTTTCTTTTTCTTTTTATCAAGCCGGTTACTAGCAAGCGAAATTAGAAACACAACGCTTCAAGACAGGTCTGTGTGCTACAAGTACTGCAAAAGAGATGGCAAAGCAATCTAATCAGAAAGAAAGCAAGACACAACTTGTGTGGGATGGGACGTGTGTTGCATGCATGTAAGACTGTGCAAGTGATGGGACAGCGGCGTGCACTGGAGACTCGGGTGTATGAGAAAAATGCGTGGCTAGGCTGGAGTACGTGGAAGTGCAGGAGAAGGAAGGTGAATGCGTGGAAAGTGGCGGACGATTCGGTGATGTGATGGCACAAGAAGCTTTGACAGACGCTTTGCGCGGTGCGCGGCAGCGAACAGATCAGGGAAGTGGACAAAAACAAGTTTGATCTAGTAGACAGTTTTTTTTTCTAAACGAATCTAAACCAGCACTAGTATTAGATGAATGCAACAAAAAATTCAACTACACAAATACTAGATGCAAAAATTGCTAGAGGCTAAAAAGATAGATGCAGCGGATGAACTAATCTAATTTTTTTGGCTTTTTGTGGGTTGTAGGACTAAAATCAATCTAATGTAATAAAACTGTAAATCTCTCAACGATGAACCTGAAAGCTGATACCACTTGATGTGAACTGGGGACCTGATCTTTCGATGAGAGAGGATAACTACGATTTTGGGTGGGACTTGACCCTCACGATCCGGCTACCAACCGTACAGGAAAAACCGTACACGACTGATATCCACGGCAATCGCTGAACCAACTCCACGGCGTTATCGACCGAGCCAACGGCGCGATCGACCTATCCACGAAGGATTTTTCCTGCAAGCAAATCGAAGAACATGCAAGAAAATAATAGCCAAGCAATCTCAAAATTGCGAATATGCTAGATAGGATTAATCTCACAAGATGGGGTTCCGATAGGATGTCTTGACGGTCGCACTAGCCGCTACGAGCGAAGACAAATAAAAGTAGCAATAGCTAAACTTCTCTAAACAAAACCCGAGTCTAAAACATAATCTAGGATAGCTATTTATCAGAGGCAGACGTGCGGTCGAGTCGGTTCGCCGTGTCCCATCCGGACTTTGCTTCGGGCGTACGTGCACGGGCCGACGTGTAGAGGCCACAGCGTTCCAGGGCCAGACAGCGAGTCCACGTTCTGATTCCTAATCCAAGTGCTTCGGTCCTGGTGCCCTTTGTTCTTGTGCACGTAACATCAAATGACGGTTGTGATGGATCATGGATGGTTCGATGGTGCATGCATGGCATGTACATGCATGTGTATGTGTTCCATGCATATGAACTGCTCCTCATTTTCACACGGCTCTTACAAAAATATTCTGGTATTCTGCATACAATAAAAGAACGTGTTGTATTTCTACTCCGAGTAACAAAATTATAATTTATATAATTATTAATAGAAATCACCTGATTATTGTATATGAGGATAATATTTTTGGTCTCATCGGTGGAGGCTATGTCCACATCAGCAACTGTCTCTAGTGTGCTTTATATGCAGGTGGCAACTCTATTTTTACCCGAGTTGCCATGTGTTTTGCAGGGTACACGGCAACTGCCTAGTGTGCACGTAAGCAGATAGCAACTCTCTTTTACCGAGTTGCCATGTGTTTTTGCATGGTACATGGCAACTGCCGTAACGTGCACGTACACAGGGGCGGATCCGGACTTAAAATTACCCGGTGTCCATATAGAAGAACACATGCCTACATATCAAACAATTGAATGGCCTACACCCTAAGCTAATAAGTAAGTGCAAATTGCACCATGTGCCAGTGACAACGGGTAGCTGTAGGTAGCTCTGCCCCTGCACGTACATGGCAACTGCCCTAACGTGGACGTAAGCAGACGGCAACTCTTCCTTTTACATGGCAATTGCCCTAGCATGCTTGTGAGCACATGGCAACTCTCTCAACTGCCTAGTGTTAGTATGTGGCAGTCCTAAAGTTATGAAATCATGACAACTACATTAGATCAGACCATACATGGCAACTGCAGTTTTGTCCGACATGGCAACCGTAGTTCAGCGACATGGCAACTGCAGCTAAACGAACATGGACGAGGGTCTGCGGGCGCGCGGTGACCGTCACGCGTGGCGTGCGGGACCAGGAGGTACGAGGCCTGACATACGGGCATGTGGACGTTATCAACTTCGCTCACACGCATGCGTGTGAGAGGGATCGGGAGGGGAAAAAAGAGGTGTGTGGCCATTACTTGTTTTGCCCGCACGTAGGTGTGTGGGCTGTTCCTCTTATACACCACACAAAATGTGTGGGCGAATTTCCTAACGCCCACACGTGTGGCACTTATGGCGTCCTAGATTAAAAGACATAATAACGACATAATCAATTGGCTTACAAACGCCATATGGACAGTGACATGCATGGATTAGGTACTCAGGAATACTGCTGGCCCCTCTTCTGCCTCTCCGCGGTCAGGTTGAAGAGCCTGTCAGGGCAGAGCTGGCTACAAAGCTCCATGTAGGTGGAGTAGAGCACCCTGTCTTTGGCGCCGGTGCGGTGTTGACCCGTGCGCGCGCAGAAATACTTGAGCTGCTCCAGCGTGCATAGCCCCAGCGTCTGCCCCGGCAGCAGAAACACCCAATTGATACTCTCCTTTTCCTTCGGTATCACTGGACGCAGGCTGTTCTTCTGCCCGCAGCCGTCGCAGTCTGGCACGACGGGGCTCATCCACGCTGCCGGCGCGCGGTCGTCCATGTCGTGGATGTTGCGGGACACGAAGACGCGGACCTCCCTGAACTTGATGGCGATGTTGTAGGAGACGGTCTTCTGCACGTCGCAGCGCCGGCACTTCACGTCCCCCTCCACGGCCGTGATGCCGCGCTCGAATAAGTATGCGATTGGATGATGGATCGCGGCGCGGTTGGTTGCCCACGAGAACGGCGGGATCGCGGGTGGGGCGCCGTTGGTGTGCGCCGGTGAGTCTGTGCCGTCGTTGGGTGGTGCCAAGGGGCCCCCGACGGCAACTGGCTGCGGTGGTGTGCCGTTGACGGGTCGCAGGGATGAAGGGTGCGCTGCCGCTGATGCCCGTGGCGGCATGTCCTGTTTTATGGACAGCGCGGCAGGAGAAGTCGGCGCTTGTTTCGCCGGAAGAGTGAAGGTGGATGGTGCAACGAAACCAATCTGGGCTCCGGTAGCGATGAAGGCGGCCGAACCGGCAACAGGCAGCGCCACAAGGTTCGTGGCAGCAGGCGACGAAGCCGCGGGCAGCGCATGGGCCATGGTCGCGCAGGAGTCGACGGAAGGCGTGGCGGTGCCAGTGTCTGCATTGCCGTAGATGGAGCCAAGTGACAGGAGCCAGAGGGGGTCGTCGGTGACCAGGGCCGGGCCGGCAAAATCCAGGACCCTGTGTGAAACTAAAAAAAGGGCCCTATATCAAACTAACCGATGAGGTAAGTTATACAATAGCATATGTCAATTGGAGTTGGAGATCGTGCGTCAATGTTTGCCAATTAGACGAACCTGTAACTCACCTAAGTTTGGGTCATGTGATCTTTAACCGAGGAGGTAAGAAGTAAGAACCAATCTCTAATGACGTAACGATCCCTGATAATAGTTAATTATAAAATTAAGAATTAGGAGTAGAAACCAAAGTTAATCGAAAAGAAGGACTCGCTAAGCAGTAAGCACCTGGCAGGAGGCTAAAGTCGGTCACCAATCAATCGAAATTTGAGAGAGGAGAGAGGAGGCGAGGAAGGCAATGGCGGCAGCGACCGGTTGCCCTGTGATCCGATCGATCTAATTACGATGAGACGTTCCTTTCCTTCCAGTAGCCATGAGCCCGTGGTCGTCGCCCCACGATCGAGAGTTTTCAGTTTCATGATCACGAATTCCGGATCCCTTTAGGCTGTAGGCTGTAGCGATCCAGGCATCGAGTGCAGGCCTGATCGTAATCTCTTTTGAGCGCTGGTTGCTGCCGCCGTTTTAGCGCTCGTCGATGTCTCCGTTCCAGCGCTGGAGTCGAGGACATCAGGCTGGAGAATGATTCCCCGATCGGCCTCCAGTTTCAGCGTTTCTGCGTTGGTTGCTGTCGTTCGATCGACCGATCCCCTCGTGGCCCGATCCGATCGATCTCTAATAACGTAACGATCCCAGAGCGAGAGCGGCAGAGCCCACTACAGCGCCCAGCAGCCCAGTAGGGCATAAGTTTTTTTAATACTAGGCCTATGTAAAATTTTTGGGGCCCCTCAGAATTTGGGGCCCTGTGCAGGCCGCACTTCTTGCACCATTGCGGGCCCGGCCCTGTCGGTGACGAGGTCGCCCTCGTCACCACCGGCGTTCTTCCGCTTCTGCCCAGACGAGGAAACGGCGGCATCGAGCACTGACAAGGTGTGTTTCCCCATTGCGCGAGTATGACAGGCAGATGCATTCTGCCGCTCGAGTTAGGGCATGTACAATGGTTCTATCTTAGCGATGCCACGTAGGATAAATGATGAGGTGGAGGAGAGAGAAATCATAAGGCTGGTTGTAATGGGGAGTATCATATACTAGTATCATGCATATGATACTAGTGTATGATACTACCTTCCTAATGCATAGTATCATATATTAGTATCATGTTGTACTCTATTTATTGCCATGCATGACACAAAGTAGCGTAGCATTTAATATGATACGGTATCATGATATGATACTACACCCTCTTTTTCTTCTTTAATGCTATGACACCTCATCAAAATTGCCTAGTTGGCATGCATGATACTAGCTATGATACTACCATTACGACCAGCCTAAGAGAAGGCTTGTCTTCTCTTAATTAAGAGAAGGCAAGAGATGACCTCTTAGCACAATATGTCTCACCATGTTTTTAGGAATAACTAGTTTTTGAAGATAAGGTTAAGAGATGATCCATTGTAGACATGTTTTTTTGTCATCTCTAAATTACATGCAAGATTTAAGATAAGACTACCTTATCGACCATTGTACATGCCCTTATATATCACTAAAAAGTAATCCCGGTAGTAGGTGTAAACGCAGTTGAGATTTTTAAGGGCAAAGATAAGCATGTTCACATTTTGTTAGTTCCAAAACGTGGTTCGTCGGTTCCAAAAAAATTAAGTGTGCATGCACTGCCTCGGTCAGTCCATGCAAAGGTTTTGGAAAAAAAAAGACTCAGGTCAACCCTTGGTCATGACACGTTCACACTCAACTCTATGAATCGCACTACCGTGTTAACAACAAATATCAACGTGTCATTTGGAGCCACGAATGGCGGATATTATTTTATTTTTTTAACGCGGTGCAATTGCACATGCACATACACTCAACTCTCAACGTGTTTGGTTGTCTACATCATTTTTTAACACTTTGTATACTTGTCTTAGTTGGGCCTAATTGAGCAAATGCACACAAAAAATCAATATATGCACGTTGTTTGGTTGTCTGCATACTGCTTCCCTTGCAGCATTTTGGTTGCATACATACAACATTGTCGAAAAATCTCCATTAGGAGTGGTGAGCTTACCGGCATTTTAGCAAACACGACATAGATAGCAAAAGTTCAACATAGCCACATAACTAAATTAACACTACTAGACCAATAACATTAGCGAGGGGTAAGTGGCCCCACGTTGTAGTAGTAGTGCGGGTTGATATGACATGCACTACTGCTAAGTGGACCCAACGGTACGGTACCCACCGGCTCGAGCCATTGTAATAGCCTCGGGTATGTTACCTGCGCTACAACTAACATGCATGTTAGCGGTAGCACGGCCTTCTCCTTCTCCCTCGTCCTCCTCCTCCCTCCTCCCATCGCCCTTCTCCCACCTGCCTCCTCTCTCCTCCCGCCTCCCCCTCATCTGTTCTCCCGCCATCCTCTGCCCTCCTCTCTCCTCTCTCCTCCCGCCACCCGCTGCCATCCTCCTCTCTCATCGCGCCGCCCTCCTCCCACCTGCCTCCTCTCTCCTCCGGCCGACCGCCACCCTCCTCCTCTGTCCTCCCTCCTCACTTTGAATACGTTTTTTGAATATAATTAGTAAATGTAGGTTTTTGAATAGAGTAGAATGTAGGCTATATGAGAAATTTTTAGGTATCAAATTTAGTAATAGATTTTTTTTAGTAAAAAAGCAGGTATAGAAATTTTTAGTTAAAACATAGTAATATAATTTTTTAGGTATGGAAATATATTGGAATGCTATATGAGAAATATTTAGGTGTCCAATTTAGTAATAGAAATTTTCAGTAAAAACGTTTAGGTACAGAAATTTTTAGTAAAAAAATTAGTAATAGAAAATTTTAGGTATAGAAATATATTGGAATGCTATATGAGAAATTTTTAGGTATCAAATTTAGTAATAGAAATGTTTAGTAAAAAAATTAGGTATTGAAATTTTCCAATATAGAAATGTATTGGAATATTATATGAGAAATTTTTAGCTATCAAATTTGGTAATAGAAACTTTTAGTCAAAAATTAGGTATAGAAATTTTTAGGACAATTTTTTTCAGTATAGAAATGTATTTGACAATTTAATTATTTTTGTGTCATTATTAGTTTGTCATCAAAGAATGTTGTGTGAGAATGTTGATGATCTAAATTTTTCGCTGGTGGAATATGTAGGCTTTCTAGTGTCGTGTATCCCTGGAGTGATCGTCGTCGGAGCTTCCTGTACTTCCTCTACAACTGAGTTGATGAGCTAAAAGTCCACCCCCTCCTTCTCTTCTCCTCGGACATGTGTATGATGATATTTGGACATGTGTATGATGATATTTGAACGCGTATTGCTTGTCTATTTGGACATGTGTATGATGATATTTGGACGTGTATCACAGAAAATAAACCTTAATTATGAACATGAGAATAAATAGTTACTTTTATTA
Source organism: Triticum dicoccoides (assembly GCF_002162155.2). Taxonomy (NCBI): domain Eukaryota; kingdom Viridiplantae; phylum Streptophyta; class Magnoliopsida; order Poales; family Poaceae; genus Triticum; species Triticum dicoccoides. The sequence continues at coordinate 646,670,286 of NC_041381.1, read as the reverse complement.
TTACCTCCAGGGCATATTTCCTTCAGGAGGTGAAGGCAGCGGGTTAGGGCTTGGGAAAGAGTGTGGACAACCAGAGCTCGAGCTCTGCCATCTCGTCAATTAGGCCATAGATGTAGGGCATGTCGCGGGCGTCAGAAACGCGGAGCTCCGCCCACACCTCACCGCAGAAGGTGGTGGGTTGCCGAAGTGGTCCCCGTCGTATAGGCGAGTTGGTCACCGGCCCGCCGGCACCACGCCGCGGGACGTGTGGGACTCAAGTATCCGCTCCTACCTCGACCGCAACGACAAGCTCTGCAGCAACAATGAGAGAGGTTAGGCTGGTATGTCAAGACAATGAGAAATCTTGCCATTCGATGCGTCGTGATCGTGGGGATTCGCATTCGCAGTAGTTGAGATGGACATGTTCCAAGGGTCGTAGCCGTTAACGAACATGTTTGGAGATCTTGGGGAAATAGTACATAAGTTTTGCTTCAGTTAGGACTTACTAGTTACTACCTAGTGCATTCAATTATACTGACGGGGATTTTATTTAAGTTTTTGGGAAAAGATAACGCGCACACGTGTCAGCGTTTGCATCTCGCCCACACGCATGGATCAACGTCCGTTTGTGTTTGCACAACTCTTGGCATATTTTTCCAGATTTTTATGCCACGCAGGACTGGGTTGGTGTGTGGGCATTCATCCGGTCGCCCACACGTCCGTTTCACCACGCGGAGGGGCTGGTGTGTGGGCGTTTAGCAGTTTGCCCACACGCCAGTTTTCACGCACGCAGAGGGGCTGGCGTTTGAGCGTTTATCGGTTTGCCCACACGCTCGTCTGCTCTCCCACACTCAAAGATGTCAGTTGCCATGTGTTTTGCAGGGTACATGACAATTGCACTAGTGTACTTGTAAGAAGATGTCAACTCTCTCTTAACCCGAACATGTTATTTTGCTATGTCTTTTTGTAGTGCTACATGGCAACTGCCTAGTGTTAGTAGGTGGCAACTTCTAAAGTTTTCAAATCATGGCAACTGTAGTAGACTAGACCATACATGGCAACAACTCAGTTGTCCAAAAATGGCATCTGGCACTTGACTTGAGATGGCAACTGAGGTTGAGCAACCATGGCAACTGTAGTTGTCAGACATGGCAACTGTAATTCAGCAACATGGCACCTGCAGTTAAACGAACATGGAAGAGGGTCCGGACCATGGCAACTGCGGGGACGCGTGATGACTGTCACGCGGGGCGTGCGGAACCGTGAGGTAGGAGGCCGGACATACGGGTGTGTGGGCGTTATCTATTTTTCCCACACATACGGATGTGGGTGGGACCGCGAGGCAAAAGACCAGGCGTGTGAGCATTACTTGTTTTGCCCACACGTAGACGTGTGGACTGGTTCTTTTAGATACCACACGAAACGTGTGGCCAGACCCCTTAACGCCCACATGTGTGGGCGTTATCGGGACCCAAGTTTTTTTTAGATATTATCTTTTGATGACATTGCCAAAGACTGAAATTAGTTAATGTTTTAGTTGTTGAACTTTTACCCAGTGCATGCAATATACTGATGGGAATTTTAGAATTGGTTCAAAAAAAATGTGTGGTTGATGCGGTTGTTTCGTTGATTTCGTTTTTAGGAAATGTGAGGTTGCAAGCATTCTCATCATTAGTGAATGAGATAAGCATACAAAAGAAAAGCTCCCTAAAACCAAGAAATAACAAAACGGGGCTATAAAGGCGCGCATCATCTTTTGGTATGATTCATAGTACTCCCTCTATTCATATACATAGGGCATAATGCATATTTCGAGGCTAACTTTGAGCACATGTTAGACCAATAATATATGACATGCAAGTTACACAAAGTATACCGTAAAATTCGTACATGAAAAGGGCATCTAATGATATAATTTTCACATTATACATCTCATATACTATTAATCTTATCAATAGTCAAAGGTGGTGCTAAAAAACGCAT
>NC_041381.1:646632884-646667966 GCF_002162155.2 Triticum dicoccoides | reverse complement strand
ACTGCAATATCACTGACAACTTGATAACTACAACAGTAGATAAATGCACAAATATCTAGAAGTCAAACTTGCATAAATTCTAACGTTGACTGCTTGAATTTTTATTTCAATAAATTACAAGAAGACTCGTGTAACATGGCCGAACTCTGTTCGAAAAACCATGTCTAAACCCACTCTGAACTTACTCAAAACAATTCTAGTCCCCCCGAAACCAACCCAATTGATAAACTTGGTGTATCCTTCAAAACATCGACAAGCTTGAGAGGGCCTTCCTGTGGTCTGGGTCAGATAAGACAACCAGGACAAAATGCAAGGTCAATTGGGACATTGTCAGTCGGCCACTTGCTTATGGTGGGCTTGGGGTCCTCAACACCAATTAGTTTGCGCGGGCTTTGAGACTACGGTGGCCTTGGTATGAATGGAAGGAGCCAACAAAATTGTGGGTTGGGAAAGGTAACCCGTGTGATGAGGAAGATCTCAACTTCTTCTATGCTAGCACCACAATCAAGGTCGGGAATGGGGCGAAGACACCCTTCTGGGAATCCCCTTGGCTTCTTGGGCGCAAGCCCAAAGACATTGCTCCTCTCATCTACGAGTCTTCATCGCGGGTACATTGGAAGGTACGGAAGGCCCTCAAGGAAAACGCGTGGATCCTCAAAATCAGGCCACCTGCGGTTGTTTCCACCGAACATGTAACACAATTCTTCACCCTTTGGATGCTTCTGCATGAGGTGCATCTTGATGAACTTGCTGAGGACGACATAGTATGGAAACACTCAGACTCTGGGCATTACTCTGCGGCCTCTGCTTACAGGGCATAATTTTTGGGTTTGGTCCTCTCCCACATGGACCAAATGGTTTGGAAGCCCTGGGCCCCACCGAAGGTCAAGTTCTTTGCTTGGCTCGTACTGCAAGATATAATTTGAACCACCGACAGACTGGCTAAGCGGGGTTGACCAAATTGTGGCCCTTGTCCCTTGTGCAGGGGAGTGCAAGAATGTGGAACACATCTATTCTTCAGATGCCGCTTCACGTTGAGGCTTTGGAATTTGGTTATTCAGAAATTTCTCATACACGACATGGACACGTCGGCGTGGAGCTCCTTCGACTCAGTCAAGACATGGTGGGCGAGCACAAGCGCCCTGGGCACCACTAACCGAAAAGCGAAGACCTCGATCACCATGATTGTGTCGTGGGTCATTTGTAATGAGAGAAACGCAAGAGTGTTCCGGCATAAGAGCACGCCTCCGCCAACTCTACTCAACACTATCGTCGACGAGGCAAACCTTTGGATCACCGCCGGGGCAAAGAAGTTAGGGTCATTTTTATTGCGAATAATTCTCATGCCGTATTCTGGGTGTTTGTTGTAACAAACTCTACTCTCCTTATTTAATGTATGAGGCAATTTTTTTTGCCTTCGTTTCAAAAAAAAACTTGGTATATTTCTAGCTATTAAAAATCATATATCATAATAAGTTTAAATGCACGACACCATTGTATGGTTTGTGTCTACTAATATGGTACTTTTATTGGGGGTGAGTTGTCCTTTAGCTGTGTTGGTACACCCATGAACTTTAGACACGATTTTGACATTACAATTGTTAAAGAATCTTGACATGGATCAACCCAAAGTCACCTGAAACCAAACGGAAGAGAAACAGACTCCCCCCTCCCCTCGTGTCGCCATCCCGAGGGCGACTCAAGGGCTCCCTTCCTCTATCCGCCACCACCTCCCTCCTCGCCGTCGTCGGAGGCTATCGTCGGGTCCCCCGCGCGGGCGCTAATGAGGGCGTTGGCGGGGTACTTTGCCGCTAGGCAGGGGGCTATGGTTTGGTACGGCGGCCCCAGGTGGTGCGGGCGGCACTTCTCGGCGGTGGGAGACATCCCCCGGCACGGTGGGCCGCCTCTGCCCGGCCGTGTGGGCGGCAAGACGACGGTGGATCCGAGCGGCTGGTGGTCGGCTCCCCGTGGTCATCCTCTCCAGATCTGAAGACGCCTCCTTTGTCTTGTGCTGCGGCCTCTCCTACGCCCTGTCTGGCTGGATCTGATGGACAACGTCGTGGTGGTGGGGTGGGGAGCCCTGGATCGAGGTAACCTCTTGGCCGCCGCCGGCGGCTACATCGGCGGTGGCGCTCCGGGCGTCACTCCCGTTCCCGAAGGCGACGTTGAGGTCCATTCCCTCCCCTGCTCCCGGGTGAAAACCCACAACCTTGGTTGGGCGGCGGCGGTGATTCTACACCTCCTTCTTGAAGGCGTCATTTTGGGTTTGTGGGATGAAGGGTGGTCTGCAGCAAGCCTTTGGTGTTACAGTTGGCGGCGGCTCCTTCGTCCAGCGGTGACTTCCCACCATGGAGGATCGTTTCCCTCCTCCAACTGCTTCACTCCCTCCTCTGCACGGTCCGGTGGATCGACGCCGTCGGCCTGGGCGAGAGGGGACAGTGGTCCCCTCTACGGCGATCTGGTCGCGTTGTTGGAGGAGTGTTGCTGGTCTTGGCGTGGCTCGGTCCTCCGGGTGGCTTCGTTGCTCATTGCTTGTCGTTTCTTCTTGAAGTGCTCTGTTCCTATGGTTAGTGTCTGCGGCCTGCTCCCCATGTGCGAGTTGCAATTTCTGGCCTCGGGTGTGCTCGAGTGGTTGTCTAGTGTTCTTGCTGGCTCTGGCGTGAGCAGCTCCGCTTTGCCTTCAGCGTGTCGATGGCAAGCTCCTTCCCTTGGCGCAATCCCGTCTAGCCCCTGTTAGGTCCCCAAGATGTACTAGTTTTCTTCTTTGGTAATAGATTTTAGCCTCCACAGCGCCTTGTATTTGCTGCCTTGGGGTTGCATCCCCGTTTTTCTTTTTATCTTTGGTTGTATGTTGTGCTCTTGTAATCCTGGCCGGTTGATGGCTTTGTTAATTCAAAGTCGGGTGAAGATCAAGCCCTACTCGGGCTCGGTTTGATCCTTTCATCTAATTTTTTTGTTAAAGAATCTTTAAAAAGCCATGAGTAGTGTTAGAATTAAAAACCAAAGGGAAAAAAATGATGGTAGTACGAAAAGTTATCTTTGTAAGCTTGGTGTACCCACACACCCCTTATTCACCTGTATTTCAACTTCCGTTGTTAAAGCTGAGGTGTGCTGAAATTACGTTGACCTATAATTCTGTGAAGTACCATAGTAAAACAAAATCAGAATATATTTGTTGGTTTGTGGGGCACATGAAAGGGCAAAGCGGTACCCCCACACACTGACACACCCCTTATTCTCCTGTATTTGCGAGTAGCAAAAATGTGTGAATAAAAGGTTTTACTTTTCTTGTTCTTCTTCCAAATGATATAACATCTAGGACCTGAAAGATCCGGAAATTCAATTTGGCTCCCGGGCCCAAGATTATTTTTTCAAATGTCAAAAAATATCAAGACAAAAATTCTATGTGATATTAGTCACATCCAAATGCTACCTGCAAATTTCGAGACAAAAAGGTTAAGAATTTTGGCTTGTTAAAACACAGAAATATGGCAACTACCAGTGTGTCGGTATGTGTGGTGCTGAGGATAGCTGGCGCCACTCTCTGATGCAATGCAACATGTCTAGATGTGTTTGTGCCCTAGCAAAAGAAGAGATGGTGCAGCACATGCTATGTACCGAAGAATCTGATGCGAAGTCCTGGTTGTTCACCATGCATGATAGTCTGTTAGGGGATGAGTTCACTACAATGGTAGTTACTCTGTGGGCAATCTGGAGTGCTCGGCAGAAGGCGATACACGAATCCATATTCCAAAGTCCACATTCCATCCATGGGTTTGTTTCCTCGTATCTCTCGGAGATTAAGGTACTTCAGCCAACTAGTGCAATCAAGCCCCCAAGATCGGCTCCCAGTCCACGGCGCTGGATCTCTCCACCCGATGGGATGTTCAAAATCAATGTTGATGCAGTAGTGTCGCGGCATGGCAGGTTTGGAGCAGTTGCAGCTATTTGCAGGAGCGGAGATGGCATTTTTCAGGGAGCTTCGGCGGTATATTTCAACAATATTAGCGATCCAGCCACCCTCGAGGCGCTTGCCACCAGAGAAGCCCTTACCTTGGCGAAGGACCTCTACATTCAAAAGATTTCAGTTGCTTCTGATTGCTTGGAAGTAGTGGAAGCCGTCAACAAGGGATCGTCTTCAGTCTACAGCGCCATTCTACATGAGATAAAGGACCGCTTTTTGGCCTTTTTACATGCTACTTTTCAGCACGAAAATAGAACTTCGAATACCGAAGCGCACAATCTAGCAAAGCACGCACTTTCTCTTGGGGCTGGCCGCCATGCTTGGTTAGGTCAGCCCAGTGATCTTAACTTCGTCCCTGTAAACATTGTGACGGATGAATAAAGCTTTGTATGATTGCCTCAAAAAAAAAAGAATTTTGGCTTGTGAAACATAAAACAAATTGAAGACCAAATGTCATCTCAATTTTGTTTTTTTACTCATGAAACACCGATGCTCCCTTTCGCATGAAATTTCTCAATCATGCTTGCGACACTAACACGAACATCTAAAATAAACATAACTTTTGATTTTGTTTACATTTTTTTTGAATTTACTGTTTATCCGGGAGCATATACTCTTGGGAGCCAAAATGCCCCTCCCAGAAAGATCAGTGTCTACTATTTGAGAAAGATGACACCAACAATATTATGAGTCATCATTCTCTGAACCAATATTTTTAGAACAAAGTGTTCGAAGAACAAGGCAGAGAAAAGAAAATCAATTCCCAAATATTGATTTCATTTTTCATTGCACGCAATTTTCCATAACGTAATCCATATAGACAGATAAATGAAAAGACATCATAATCGATTTGCCATATAGTGCATGCATTGGTTAGGCACTCAGGAATACTGCTGACCCCTCTTCTGTCTCTCCGCCGTCAGGTTGAAGAGCCTTTCAGGGCAGAGCTGGCTACAAAGCTCCATGTAGGTGGAGTAGAGCACCCTGTCCTTGGCGCCGGTGCGGTGTTGGCCGGTGCGCGCACAGAAATACTTGAGCTGTTCCAGCGTGCATAGCCCAAGCGTCTGCCCCAGCAGCAGGAACACCCAATTTATCCTCTCCTTTTCCAACGCTATCACCGGACGTAGGCTGTTCCTCTGTCCGCACCCGTCGCAGTCCGGCACAGCGGGGGTCATCCATGCTGCTGGCGCACGGTCGTCCATGTCATGGATGTTGCGGGTCACGAAGTCACGGACCTCCTTAAACTTGACGGCGATGTTGTAGGAGACCGTCTTCAGGACGTCGCAGCGTTTGCACTTGACCTCACCCTCCACGGTGGTGATGCCCTGGTCTAAGAGGTAGGAGATCGGGTGGTGTATCGCGGCGCGGTTGGTTGCCCAAGGAAATGGCGGGATCGCGGGTGGGGTGCCGTTTGTGGAAGCCTGAGAAACGGAGCCAGTCTTGGACGACGGCGGCTGAGGTTGAGGTAGTACGCCATTGGTGATGCGCCGCCGGGTCGAAGGAGGTTGCGCGGAACATGCCACCGGTGAACCGAGCGGGACCACCACGTCCGGCTTTATCGGCGGCACGAGAGAGGTAGTCGGCGGTTGTTTCGCCATGAATGGGATGGAGGCCGATGCAGCGAGGATGCGCGACGAAGATGCCGCGACTGCAGTTGGGGAGGCACCGATCTGGACTCCAGTAGCAATGGCCACACCGGCCGCAGGCACAGGTAGGTGCGCCAGCAGGAGGTTCACAGCGGCCGGCGTCGTAGCAGTCGTGCACTGCGTGGACACGCTGCTGTAGATGCAGCCGAGCGACAGCCGCAAGTTGGGGTCGTCGGGCACGACACTGTCTTCGTGACCATCGCTCTTCCGCTTCTGCCCCGACGAGGAGCCGGCGGAGTCGACGACCTTGCCCATGGCGCCCGCGTGCCTCTGGCTTTTTTTGATACTGATGCAAACTGCAGATACAAGAGGATAGGAGAATGTTGTTCGGCTGCCCCTTTTTATGGAATCCAGCCAGCAGATAAGAGAGGGTTGTTGGGATAACTCCACGCGATACCTCGTTCGGTTTCACACTGAATATCTAGATTTGCAAGCGCGTATTACAATTACCGAGGAGGCTTGGCGGGCGCACCCGAACCGGATTATTAATGGACTTGCATGCATGCATGCATGCGACTCTCACAATTGTTTCCACAGGCGAAGTCCCCGCGGAATCGACGTACCGTCCGGGGAGTACTGCATTTTCAGTCGCGTGCACACGCATGGTCTATGTGTCGCCACTTTATGCAAAACAAAAGGATTAAGTTTGCTTAAATGCTATAAAACGAACGTCAGATTTCTGTCATGTTCTCGCCAAAAAAAAAAAAAGATTTCTGTCATGTTCGGGCGCAACGTCGTAGCCGTCACACGAATCTTGACGCTCTCCCCTTGCCACGTCATCACGAGGGATCCGTTCGCGTCATGGTTGCGCACTTGCGCAGCCGCCACTCACCTTCACCCATTCCCCCACTCCCCACTATTTCTCTCCTCGCCGCCGGATTTGGAGGAGGAGCGGCCGGCGCTGGCAGGAGGGGACAGAGGCAAAGGTCGTCCGGCGATCGGAGCGATGTGGGGGTAGCACGCAGGAGCGCTGCACAGGCACATGCAGGCGGCGGGCATGGCTCCTGCGGGTGGAGAGTGCATACAATGCGCGAAGACGTACAAGCCTCGCGATCGGCCTTGCACTAATTTCGTAATAAGACTAGTACAAATGCCCGTGCGTTGCACCGGGCTTAAAAAGGGGCACGACCTGCTACATGTGTCATTGTGCTTCACTTTTTATATCTTATTTGAATAAACATCGATTGTATGGTTAAACGTGAAAATTTTCTTTCTTTTAAATAAAATTTAATCTTTTCATAAAATTAGAACAATTTTTAAAGAGTAGTTAATGTTTTTATAGAAAATTGAACTTTTCCGGAAAAAATAGTTTTAACAATTTTTTTAAATAATGTTCTTTTGTTTTACATTTGTAACTGTTTATCTGGGAATTTTAAGTGTACATTTCTAAATGGTTATGTTTAGTAAATGCGTATCATTTTTCTGGGTAGTTTTTAAGTTTTTTGAGAGAGTGTGAACGTACTTTTCTTGAAACAAAAATAGTTTGAAACAGTGAACATTTTTAAGCTATATTTACTGTTTCATGCATTGCAACAGGTATAAATAAATCTGAATGTTTGTTTGGTATTCGAGAGTTTACATGATAAATAATAATGATTTCAATTAAATTGGTTGTAAGACTCGTAAGAATCCACTTTATGAAGATCTCATTGTATTCCAAAAGCTCGTAATATTCTTATCTGCTAATAAAACATATTCCTTTAAATTGCTCAAAAGAAATTGGATTATGTGTAATAAAAAATATGATTGCTAGAAAGTAAAGAGTTTATAGTGCTTGGCGCTCTTTTGTTGACACGTTGCATCCAGTAGTAGGAGCACACCCTCCACGCCAACATGACCACTATCATGGACATTTTCATCGGGCCACGATGGGATCAAGATTAGGGTACATAGAGCTATAGATCCCCCTCCCAGCTGTCGTGCAGGGTGAAACATGACGCGAGCAGGGTGCACCGTTGTCCACACCGTATCTACTCTTCGTCCCTTCCTCTCTCCTCCCTATATCACCAAGACATCGATGACATCCAAAGTTGAGGAATATCTTGCTGGTCAGGAAGTAATGGTGAGCCTCAATATTTTTCTCCCTTAAGAGCATCTACAGCCAGACTTGGCAAATTCGACCCCTCAAACACCCGCGAACGTGTCCGGGCGTGTCCGCGAACAGTGATCGGTCACCCCTCAAAAAACGCATTGCACATCCAGATACCTCAAATTATAAATCTCAAATTCATATTATTACATGCAAAGTGAAACCTAATCCACGGGGAGCTCGTCCGGTTCCGCTCCCCGCTCGCCCGGCTCCGCCCTGGCCATGTCCGGCGGCTGGCTGCGTTCCTCAAAGTGAATGGTGCTGGTGGATATCAGATCGATGATGGATCCGTCCGGGGACGAGCTGCCGACATCCACCACGATGCGGTTGCGGCGCCCGGACTGATGCGCCATACGGGGTGCCGGAGAATGTGACTCCGCCTCCTAGGGCGATGGTGCGGCCCCAATATCGGCGCGCCACCTGAGGGGTTGCGCGTCCGCCAACGTCTTCGGACGCCAGACGGAGTGCACGACCTCCGGCGACGCAGCTATGGCCGGCCTAGCGTCGGATCCATGCCCTATTTGGTCGCACACAATGGATTCCCAACGGATGGAGTCCGAGCACAGCCGTCCATGGGCCTTCTCATGGGCGTGGCGGAGCGCAAGCCGGACGACCATCTCCTCCTCGGGGCCACGCGGGATGAGCTCGGGGTCGATGGATCTGGAAGTGAAGGACTCGGATCCGTTGCCCGCCATGCTGGAGACGACCGGAAGGAGCCGGAGATGAGCTTGGGTGGCGGAGGGGAGGGGAGTGAAGTGGCTAGGGTTTGGTCCGACGAGCAGATGGGAAGGATTTTATGTGGGGTCGGGTGGGCCAGCGTGGTCGGATCCGATGTGGCGGGCGTGCCCGGGCGCCCCACCCCATAATTGGGCTGGATATAAGGGTGCCGGTCAGCCCGGGCGTTTGAGGGCCATTTGAGAGGCCCGTCTGGGTCAAAAAATCGTGACCGAGCGGCCCGCCCGGACGTATGAGGCGGATTTGAGAGATTCAGTCGTAGATGCTCTAAGAAATAGCATATCTTTCCAATATTTCACTTAATTTTAATTAATATATCTAATAATATATTCATATGATGTGATAGACACGAATAAAAGCAAGTAATTTAGTGTCCAGCCGGGAAAAAATATACGACAGTAATGATGCACTTACAGCATCCAGCAGCTTCCGCTCGGTGCAGCAACAACACACCACCGCCCACTGCGTGCCCCTTTCTTATCCACACAGTGGCCTGCTGTGTGTCGTCCTCGGCAGCTGCCTGGCGCCCTGGCGGGATGCGTTGTGTGGTGGTGCCGTGTGCACTGCGGCTGCCAGTGGTATATCAATCTTTTTCTGTATCCTCTCAGCCCTGTCTCCTTTAGGATTATTAGAAGGAATGTCAAATTCGCCGTGACCACTGCTTTTGTGTTGGATTCATGCGCCTTTCCTCTTTGATTGATTGTATCTCAGTCCTTTCGTTGGCTTGTTGATTCTTCCTATTTGGAACGTATATAAGTTGCTAGGATTTGATGTGAAGTGGCGGGGTGGGATCATTAATTCGAATCTGAAATTTTAGCACAAACTCTGTTTGCTGCAGCGGGAAGGGGAGGAGGGCAGGTCGTGAGTCTGCACGTTTTTAGCAGCCATAATAACGCAGCTGCAAACAATGAATGGAACCGGACAACCGAGGCGAAGCCGTGGGGGGCGATGCGAGCGCAGGCGTGCGACTGCGGGAGGATGCGGGTGACCCCTTTTCCCCCACGACGAACCGTTATTCTTATGGACGTGACTACGGGTTAATTACCAAAAAACAAAAGGACTTTTATGTGAAAATACCGACGATGTACGACCAGAAACAGTAGCTGCTTTATTATTAGGGAAATATTATAATCATTCCCAGGAATAAAAGAAGGATTACATTATTAATATGCACTAACTAATCGGTTGGTACAGATTAACTACTCGTGTGCCTCAAATCTATTAGGCTGGTCATAGTGGGGAGTAACTTAGACTAGTGTCATATGCATGACACTAGTCTAAGTTACTACCTTAATAATGCAAAGTAACATGATAGTAGTGTTATAGATGGTTTCATTTATTAGCTTGTAGACTCATTTTGTCTTGGTAAGCGCTATGTTACAGAAACATATTATGTTACCACCTCACATTAAATACTTGCCATATAAGCAAAAATTTCTTGGAGTGTGTTATGTTATTAGCTAAGTTACTCCCACTATGACTAGCCTTAGGATATGCGTCTGGGGTCTTGGGGGTCGCTGGGTCGCACTAGTGGAAGGCTCGTGTTTGTTTTTTCCTTTTTATTATTTTTGTTTTTTCAGTTTTTCTTCTATTTTCTATTTTTTTACACAATTAAATTGAACATTTTTCAAAAATTAAAAAAACATCCTTGAACATTTTTCAAAAATCTCAAGCTTATTTTAAAATTCATACACATTTTTAATGTTTGTGAACTTTATCTCAATTTTGAAATATTTTTTAAATCCGTGAATATATTGAAAATTAATGAACAATTTTTAAATAATCTTTTCTTAATTTGTGATATTTTTAAAAATCCAAGATTTTTTAAATCCCATGAATATCTTTCTATTTGATGCACTTTCTTAGAAAAAAAAAGATAGCTGGCTTTTTATAAGATAGCAGTGGAGCGAGCAATGAAAAGTAAACGATTGGTGCAGACAGCCGAACTGAGCGATCGGGGGCTTCGTGGGCTAACCAATGAGCAACCTTTTTAAAATTTCATGGTCTCAACATGGAATCAGAGCTCCCAAGGGGCTCATTGAAGGATCACCTGCTGACACCGTGGCCAAATGTGTAAGGACTCACAACCATGCAGCGAACAAATCCATTCTCATGTTAGAATAAATACCGCACCCTAGCATGATATACGAACGAAAAAACATCACCGGAACATAATTAAAACCTAAGCCAGCGTAGATAAAAGCAAAATAAAACAACCGACCGCAATAATATGCTAAAGAAAGAAAAAAAGGGTTTTTATCAATTTTGCCATCGTCTATATAACGCTACTCAGTTTTGCTACTAAACATTTTCACTACTCAAAAATGCCACTATTCCGTTAGACACAAGCTCAAAAAGACCATTTTTCACCGTTACCATTTGGTCAATACACGTTGACTGAAGTTAGAAGACGAAACTACCCCTATCCCATTTGTAAGAGGCGCATGAGAAAAAGAGAACAAAATATGGGAGGATGGGGGTTCGAACCCAAGACCACAGGGTACACAAGCGCGCGAGCTAACCAACTGAACCATGGATACTCTTTTTGTTTGTGGAGATACAGTCCTTATATACCGATGTCTGATATGGAATAATATTCCAACACAGCAACGTCTCATACATTTTTCTTGTTGCTAGCTAATTGGACTTGGGTTTGAAAGTTAGTATGGACAACACATCTGCATGAGCAGCTGGCCGACTGGAAGAATATGTCTGGTACTAGTAGACATAAACAAATGATGCAGACCATCACGCCCAATTTTTTTTAACGGTCACACACTAATTGACAGAAACAACACATATGACAGCAGGATCACATGGTATTGTAAATTTCTCTGAAAATTTCAGCATGGTGGCTGCCCATTTTTCTGAAAACGACACAAACACAAAGTGGCTCACAGACATAAATAAGGTTCAAAATATCAACTTGTTTGTTTTTCAGCACACACAAATCAGGTTCACAAACATAAATAAGGTTCAATAACATCCACTTGCCGGTCGAAATATAAAGGTACAAATTCTCAAACATGCATAAGGTTGTAAAGAAGGATGTCCAGGTTCACAAGCATAAGGTCACTGTCGGTGTCAAAACCGGCAGATCTCGGGTAGGGGGTCCCGAACTGTGCGTATAGGCGGATGGTAACAGGAGACAAGGGACACGATGTTTTTACCCAGGTTCGGGCCCTCTCGATGGAGGTAAAACCCTACTCCTGCTTGATTGATATTGATGATATGGGTAGTACAAGAGTGGATCTACCACGAGATCAAGGAGGCTAAACCCTAGAAGCTAGCCTATGGTATGATTGTTGTAATGGTTGTTCGTCCTACGGACTAAAACTCTCCGGTTTATATAGACACCGGAGAGGGTTAGGGTTACACAGAGTCGGTTACAATGGTAGGAGATCTACATATCCGTATTGCCAAGCTTACCTTCCACGCCAAGGAAAGTCCCATCCGGACACGGGACGAAGTCTTCAATCTTGTATCTTCATAGTCTTGGAGTCCGGCCGATGATGATAGTCCGGCTATCCGGACACCCCCTAGTCCAGGACTCCCTCAGTCACGATCACACAAACTTCACATATGTAGCTTCTTTTTGCTTCTTGTGTTTTTAGCAGGACTATCTGGTGGTTCCGCATTTGCAACTTGAATATGCATGTGAGACGAAACAAATCCACCTGCACGTCCTTCGGTTGTGGTACAAACTTCATTTTGCATGTCCTTCCTTTTCCTAGTGTTCTTCCCTGTTTTCTTCACACTTGTTTTCTTCACACTTTTCTTTGAGCTGTACAGAAGTTAGTCATGTTGCAAAAAAGAATGAAAATGGATGTTGAAAATACATATAGAAAAGCACATGTTCTTTTCGTGTACCTAGCAGAACTTGCAACCATTGATAGTTCAGGGGTTGCAACCATTGATAGTGCAGGGTCACCTTCTCCTGCCACAAAAGGGGCTTCCCTAGCTTGGAGGTCAGCCTCATATTCTCCAAATGCTGGTCAACTGGATTTGTGCACAATCTGGCAATGTGCCCGAAGCCTCCACATCGCTTGCACTTCCTTTTCCTAGCGCCCACGCCAGCACCTTCAACACTAGATCTAATTCTAGTTTTCCTTGGTCGGCCTTTTGGCCTCCTCAACACTGGAGCATGTAGTTTGAAGCCAGGGTAAACAATGTCCCATTGTTGCTTGCCTACCATTGCAGGTATGTTGTCCGCATACGCAGCCTTAAATTTTGCAACGGAGTAGAACTCATGTACATATGGTTCAATTTCTGATACCGGACCTCGTAGTGAAGTAATAAAGTATAGGGCATGGATACATGGCAAACCCTTCACCTGCCATTGCCTGCAGCTACATGTTTCCTCTGCGATGTCAACAAGGTACCTCCATTCCCTATTCTCTTTGTCCACTGCAGTAATTTCTGCCTCAACATCACTGCGTCTAATTACCATCATCTTCAACCCTGAAAAGAACACAAAACATTAATCATTGAATTTAGTTGTTATGAAATTAATCAATTGAAAGAATACAAGATATTTACCTTTGGATTTGGCATGCAGTGTCTTTATCACACTTGGTATTATGAGATGGCCAAGCCATTTTTCTAATGCTATCCTCATCCGCAGATCAAACTTCTCCGTTATCATCTGCCTAATCTTGTCCAACATGTCAACAATAAGAAGAGCCTTAACTTTCCTGACTTTTCTATTAAATGACTCTGCGAGGTTGTTATTGACATAGTCAACCTTGCAGATTTCATTGAACTTGCTTCTATACCATATCTTTGTGTGGTGTTCAGCCATATATTTTTGGACACTCTTCTTAGCAAGGATCTGTTTCATATGCCAATTGTGCTTTCTAGAGCTGAAAGTTAAGCTTGCAGCCCAAAGATTATCATCATAGACCTTGCCCTTGAATTTTTTTCGAAAATTTGCAGCAAGATGCCTCATACACTCCCTATGCTCCACTCTAGGCCACACTTGTTCTACTGCTGTTTCTAAACCTTTGCAAGCGTCAATGTGTATGACTAGTCCTTCAGGATGCCCAATAAGCCCACGCAGATTTTGAAGAAACCAAGCCCAACTTTCAGCTGATTCTGTCTCTAGCACCCCATATGCAACTGGGTAAAGCCAATTACGGCCATCAATGGCACAAGCAGAAGCTAGTTGCCCTTTGAATCTCCCATTTAGTGCAGTTGAGTCTACGGCCAAGTATGGTTGACATCCATTTAAAAAGCCTTGCCAACATGCCTTGAATGAAACAAACAGCCTCCTAAAGCATTCCTTCTCTCTCACTTTTCCTTTGATCGTGTACTGCACAGTCTCTTTGTCTATTTCCACTACACTACGAGGAGAACACTTCTCCACCTCTGCCTTGAAACTATAGAGACGATGGAACCTATCTTCCCATTTTCCACTAATCATATCCATTGCTTTGTCCTTACTACGAGATACACGCATGTATGGCACCGTGAAGTGGTACTTCTCATGGATCTTCTCTTGAAGAGCAGTAGGGCCAATATCTGGGTTCTTTCTCACCCAATCCAGCACAACATCAGCAACCCACCTGCTCTTTGCCGGCTTGAACTTCTCACTTCTCAGCTTAGTTGGGCATGTATGAGAGAAAGGACACACCTTGATCTGTAGGAAACAACAAAATTAGTTAGTATGTTGCTAGTATGTTAAAACTTGCCACATTTCAATAGTTAATAGTTCCACAAAATAAAGGGTACAATAAACAAATCAATTAGATGTTAGCAAGTTATACCTGAAATATCGTGCTATTCCTCATATAAGAGCCATGAATTCTCCACTTACACCTCTTATATGCACAACTTGCTCTCGGCCTCTTAGAATCACTCTTTTCGACTGTATAGTCAAATTCACATTTAATTGCAAAAGTAGAAAGTGCATTCTTGCAGTCCAACAAAGAGGGGAATACCGGGCCTTCTGCAAATAATGGATTCTCCTTGTTATATACTACAATGGGTCTGTCCTCCTCCTCCTCTTCCTCTTCATCAACTAAACCCATGTCTCTATTCTCTTCTTCTTCTTCAGTGTCAGTGAATTCATATGCTGGAGGATTATCTTCCTCTTCCATATCTGCCGAATCATCTTCTTTGGCAGACTTCTTGACTAAGTCTGGATACTGCCGCTCATCATCATTATCCGAGAGAACAACATCATCGGGTATAGCATCGTCGGTTATGTCTCTATTAGCATCATCAACACTAGTAGACTGCTTGATTCCCTATATGTTGACTGTATGAACATCAACTGCCTGACTCCCTGTATGTTGACTCTCATTGTAACAAGGTTGTGTAGGTGGATTACGGCTAGGTGTGCTAGGAGTTTGGGATTTTTGAAGAACCTCAATTTGCATAGATATTTTCTTTGAATCTTGATGTTTTCCAAACATCAAAGCTGCATCATCATCATATACAACAGCAACCCAATTATTCTGCTCCCTGTCATAGTACTTCAACTCAACGTAATCACGCCACCCCCATGGATAGCTATCGCACAGCTTGCGCAACAATGTATTGTGTGTGATACTAGGTTCTATGAATAGAGGAAAATCAAAGCCGCCAATATATCGCTTGAGACCATCGCTACTCTCATGGCTTGTTTCCATCCTAACTGTCAGCATACAAGCAGTATCCGCATCCATCCTGACCATCAGGAACACAAGTACCAAATTGTACGCGATTATCAGTAAGGCAAAGTCAGCTACTACAAATTCTATGTACGAATTTCTACCTCTACAAGTTATATTCAACCACACACCCACCACTGAGAATTAGTATACTCACAATGCAGGAATTTCAGATCCTATGTCATTTTGGGGCGTCCTGTGGCCGATGCAACCCTCCGATCAGTCCTGCTGTCCGTCGCCATTGCCGTGGAACAACTGCACTTCAAGACTCGGGAGGAGCTGCAGAGTCAGTCGGGAGATGCGCCGGAGCTGCCTGCCTCCAGTGGTGGTGCCGGGCGGGAGGAAGAGGCGAAGCTGCGATGGGTGGCGGCACTCGGTGGGAGGCGCCGCAGCTGCGGCGAGTGGGGGCGCGCCGGAGCTGGGCGGGCAGCCCGGCGACCGGCGGTGCCAGGTGAAGAGTTTGGCAGGCGGCGGCGGTGACTAGGGATATTGGTTCCGGCTGGGGAAACTGCCACGAACAGATCGGGTCAAGGATTAGATCAGGTTCTGTTTAGTTAGGTTCAGGCATCGGTATATAAGGACTGTATCTCCTCACACAACAAAGAGTATCCATGGTTCGGTTGGTAAGCTCGCGCGCTTGTGAACCCCGTGGTCTTGGGTTCGAACCCCCATCCTCCAATATTTTGTTCTCCTTTTCTCATGCGCCTCTTACAAATGGGATAGGGGTAGTTTCGTCATCTAACTTCAATCAACGTGTATTGACCAAACGGTAACGGTGAAAAATGGTCTTTTTGAGCTTGTGTCTAACGGAACAGTGGCATTTTTGAGTAGTGAAAATGTTTAGTGGCAAAACTGAGTAGCGTTATGCAGACGATGGCAAAACTGATAAAAACCCAAGAAAAAAAAGGCAATTCCTCAAGTGAAGAACGGCGCGGCGAAACACACATTTAACCTTGAGTGCATAGTGTTTCAACATGTGACGGAATACATAGAAAAGAAATCTAACTTCAATCAACGTGTATTGACCAAACGGTAACGGTGAAAAATGGTCTTTTTGAGCTTGTGTCTAACGGAACAGTGGCATTTTTGAGTAGTGAAAATGTTTAGTGGCAAAACTGAGTAGCGTTATGCAGACGATGGCAAAACTGATAAAAACCCAAGAAAAAAAAGGCAATTCCTCAAGTGAAGAACGGCGCGGCGAAACACACATTTAACCTTGAGTGCATAGTGTTTCAACATGTGACGGAATACATAGAAAAGAAATCTTTTGCAAAGACACATACCAAAATTTCAGCGCTACCGAAGGTTCAACTCTATCCATATGCCAACTAGTAGTAAATTTGACGCCCGATTATAAATTTCAAACTGCGTGTGAGTACTGTACGGTCCAGCCGGATAGTAGCACTTATTACAATGGCTGACTGAGGCTACACTGATTAAAATGGTCAAAGCGCCGTGGCCAAACTTCGGTAATACTGTACTAACGGTGATTATTTCCATGCGCTGATATTGGGTGGAGTATAGTCTCCGCAACTGTTTCAGCGCAACGATCCAAGAGCAATGGCAGAGCAGAAGCAACGGACCCAACAATTTTCCGTGATGCATGCGCACGGCCGGCCCTAACTGATAACAACCGGTACTCCTTGATTTTTACTCCCTCCGTTAGCGCCGATTATTAGACTAGCCACAGTGGGAGTAACTTCAGCAGTAACATCGAGTTCAACTCAGCAAATTTGCTTATGTGGCAATGAGTTAATGAGGAGAGATGTAGTTACAGTAACTTAGCTACTACCTCTCTCTCTCAGTTTATAGGGCGTGCGCGTACCCCTAAGTCGTCAATTTGACTAACCTAACACAAGTCATATATTACAAAAAATATACCAACATAAACTTCGGAGTTTCTACTTTCAAAAGATATAATTTTTGTGTTATATAATTTATATTAGGGTGATAAAATTGGTAACCTAGATATACACGCAGGACTTGTAAACTGAAACGAAGGTAAGTTACTGTAACATCACATGTCCCAATGCAATATGCGTCTATAACCTAATAAATGAAGCTTTGCATGTTACTATACTTATGTTACTACCCACTATGAAGATAGTAACATAGTCTAGGGATATGTATATGTTACTAGTGTATGTTATTATGCATTGTGGCTAGTCTTACTCCCCTTCAAATGTGGGTGGAGTATATATTTATTATTGTTTTATAAACAGGTCATCAGGGGAGTATTTTAAAAAATGATCTAGTTAGACAAACCGTATCAACAACCTAAACATAATGGTCGTGTTTATGAGGAAAGCCGGATCAAAAACCACACAAGCAAATATAGAGAAAAAGAAACAAGAAGTGGGTGCCCATGACTAGAATCGAGTAATGAACGGTGGTCCATGGTTGTTTAGGGATGCAACGGTGGGTATGGAAGAGTATGATGGAATCATGAATATCCATGAGTACAAGCTGGACTGGATCCCGGTCTGGGCAAGGATCATTCGGATCCCAGAAGGGCTAATGAATAAGAAGAAGATAGCAAAAAAGATTGCAAAAAAAAAGTGGGTATCCTTGCGATCATAGTAATTGTCATTGAGGGTCGCCTTAACCCCACGAAATATCTTAGGGCCGGGCTGTTTGTGATGTTGAATAGACCCCTGGTTTGTTTTGTTCCGTTAACTTTGAAGGAGAGGAAGAAGTATCCTATATATTGAATAAGAGAATGTACCTGATTTATGTAAATTATGTGGTTTTAATTGGACATGTTGTGACAGTGTGGCAATGGAATACATGACGAGAAGAATTGTGAGTGGGGAGAATGGCTACCGGTCAATTTTGATGCGCCGATGGGTGGAGGAGGCCGTGGCTTTGCACACGGTGGTATGGCAGGAAGAGGAGGAGGATTTGGCAGAGGGAGAGGTAACCCAGATGATCCGAATGAATAAGAGGAGAAGGAGAATGACCTAGAGGTAACCCAGATGATCCACTCTGGGCAGGAGAGTATTGCGGAGGCGGTGGATGACTATTACTCTCGCTTGCTCGGATCGGCGACACCAAGGGCTTGCCACGGTTGATCTAGATCAGCTCGATCTCCCACGGTTGGATCTGGCGCACCTGGAGGAGCTCTTCACCGTCGAAGAAGTGGAAAGGGTCCTCAAATCAATGCCACTCGACAAGGCCCCAGGCCCGGACGGTTTTACAGGCAGGTTCTTGCTGGTCTGTGTTGGGGAACGTTGCAGAAAATTAAAATTTTTCCTACGGTTTCACCAAGATCCATCTATGAGTTCATCTAAGCAACGAGTATTGGGAGAGAGATTGCATCTACATACCACTTGTAGATCGCGTGCGGAAGCTTGCAAGGTGATGATGGAGTCGTACTCGAACGTGATTCAGATCACCGATGTCCAAGTGCTGAACGGACAACACCTCCGCGTTCAACACACGTACGGGACGAGCGACGTCTCCTCCGTCTTGATCCATCAAGGAGGAAGGAGAGGTTGAGGAAGACAGCTCCACCGGCAGCACGACGGCGTGGTGATGGGGGAGAAGCAGTACTCCGACAGGGCTTCGCTGAGCACTTACGGAGGAGGAGAGGTGTTGGGGAGGGGAGGGGCTGCGCCTTGGAGATGGGTACAGCAGCCCCCCTCCCTCCCCCCCTTTATATAGGCCCCCTGGGGGGGAGGCCGGCCCCTGGAGATCCAATCTCCAGGGGGGCGGCGGCCAAGGGGGGTGGAGTGCCCCCCAAGCCAAGTGGGGCGCCCCCCCACCCCTAGGGTTTCAACCCTAGGCGCAGGGGGTGGGCCTAGGGGGGCGCACCAGCCCACTATGGGCTGGTTCCCCTCCCACTTCAGCCCATGGGGCCCTCCGGGATAGGTGGCCCCACCCGGTGGACCCCCGGGACCCTTCCGGTGGTCCCGGTACATTACCGGGAGACCCCGAAACTTTCCCGATGGCCGAAATACCACTTCCTATATATTATTCTTTACCTCCGGACCATTCCGAAACTCCTCGTGACGTCCGAGATCTCATCCGGGACTCCGAACAACATTCGGTAGTCACATACTTGACTTCCTACTAACCCTAGCGTCACCGAACCTTAAGTGTGTAGACCCTACGGGTTCGGGAGACACGCAGACATGACCGAGATGACTCTCGGGCAATAACCAACAGCGGGGTCTGGATACCCATGTTGGCTCCCACATGCTCCTCGATGATTTCATCGGTTGAACCACGATGTCGAGGATTCGATCAAACCCTGTATGCAATTCCCTTTGTCAATCGGTACGTTACTTGCCCGAGACTCGATCGTCGGTATCCCAATACCATGTTCAGTCTCGTTACCGGCAAGTCACTTTACTCGTACCGTAATGCATGATCCCGTGGCCAACTCCTTGGTCACCTTGAGCTCATTATGATGATGCATTACCGAGTGGGCCCAGAGATACCTCTCCGTCATACGGAGTGACAAATCCCAGTCTCGATCCGTGTCAACCCAATAGATACTTTCGGAGATACCTGTAATGCACCTTTATAGTCACCCAGTTACGTTGTGACGTTTGATACACCCAAGGCACTCCTACGGTATCCGGGAGTTACACGATCTCATGGTCGAAGGAAGAGATACTTGACATTGGCAAAGCTCTAGCAAACGAACTACACGATCTTTTATGCTATGCTTAAGATTGGGTCTTGTCCATCACATCATTCTCCTAATGATGTGATCTCGTTATCAACGACATCCAATGTCCATAGTCAGGAAACCATGAATATCTGTTGATCACAACGAGCTAGTCAACTGGAGGCTCACTAGGGACATATTGTGGTCTATGTGTTCACACGTGTATTACGATTTCCTGATAATACAGTTATAGCATGAACAAAAGGACAATTATCATGAACAATGAAATATAATAATACTTTTATTATTGCCTCTAGGGCATATTTCCAACAGTCTCCCACTTGCACTAGAGTCACTAATCTAGTTACATTGTGATGAATCGAACACCCATAGAGTTCTGGTGTTGATCATGTTTTGCACGCGAGAGAGGTTTAGTCAACGGATCTGCGACATTCAGATCCGTGTGCACTTTGCAAATCTCTATGTCTCCATCTTGAACGTTTTCACGGATGGAGTTGAAACGACGCTTGATGTGCCTGGTCTTTTTGTAAAACCTGGGCTCCTTGGCAAGGGCAATAGCTCCAGTGTTGTCACAGAAGAGTTTGATTGGCCCCGACGCATTGGGTATGACTCCTAGGTCGGTGATGAACTCCTTCACCCAAATTGCTTCATGCGCTGCCTCCGAGGCTGCCATGTACTCCGCTTCACACGTAGATCCCGCCACGACGCTCTGCTTGCAGCTGCACCAGCTTACTGCTCCACCATTCAACATATATACGTATCCGGTTTGTGACTTAGAGTCATCCAGATCTGAGTCGAAGCTAGCGTCGACGTAACCCTTTACGACGAGCTCTTCGTCTCCTCCATAAACGAGAAACATGTCCTTTGTCCTTTTCAGGTACTTCAGGATATTCTTGACCGCTGTCTGGTACACAGCATGGCATACATAATAGATCCTATGGCCGAAGCATAGGGGATGACACTCATCTCTTCTTTATCTTTTGCCGTGGTCGGTGACTGAGCTGAGCTCAATCTCACACCTTGTAACATAGGCAAGAACCCTTTCTTGGATTGATCCATTTTGAACCTCTTCAAAATCTTATCAAGGTATGTGCTTTGTGAAAGACCTATGAGGCGTCTCGATCTATCTCTATAGATCTTGATGCCTAATATATAAGCAGCTTCTCCAAGGTCCTTCATTGAAAAACACTTGTTCAAGTAGGCCTTAATGCTGTCCAGGAATTTTGTATCATTTCCCATCAAGAGTATGTCATCTACATATAATATGAGAAATGCTACGGAGCTCCCACTCACTTTCTTGTAAACGCAGGCTTCTCCATAAGTCTGCATAAACCCAAACGCTTTGATCATCTCATCAAAGCGAATGTTCCAACTCCGAGATGCTTGCACCAGCCCATAAATGGATCGCTGGAGCTTGCATACTTTGTTAGCATTCTGAGGATCGACAAAACCTTCCGGCTGCATCATATACAGCTCTTCCTTAAGATGTCCGTTAAGGAATGCCGTTTTGACGTCCATCTGCCATATCTCATAATCATAGTATGCGGCAATTGCTAACATGATTCGAACGGACTTAAGCTTCGCTACGGGAGAGAATGTCTCGTCGTAGTCAATCCCTTGAACTTGTCAATAACCCTTAGCGACAAGTCGAGCTTTATAGATGGTAACATTACCATCCGCGTCCGTCTTCTTCTTAAAAATCCATTTGTTTTCTATCGCTCGCCGATCATCGGGCAAGTCTGTCAAAGTCCATACTTTGTTTTCATACATGGATTCTATCTCGGATTTCATGGCTTCAAGCCATTTGTTGGAATCTGGGCCCGCCTTTGCTTCTTCATAGTTCGAAGGTTCATTGTTGTCTAACAACATGATTTCCATGACAGGGTTGCCGTACCACTCTGGTGCGGAACGTGTCCTTGTGGACCTTCGAAGTTCAGTAGCAACTTGATCTGAAGTACCTTGATCATCATCATTGTTTTCCTCTTCAGTTGGTGCGGGCATCACAGGAACGGTTTTCTGCGCTGCACCACTTTCCCGTTCGAGAGGTAGTACTTCATCGAGTTCTACTTTCCTCCCACTTACTTCTTTCGAGAGAAACTCTTTTTCCAGAAAGCATCCGTTCTTGGCAACAAAGATCTTGCATTCGGATCTTAAGTAGAAGGTATACCCGACAGTTTCCTTAGGGTATCCTATGAATACGCATTTTTCCGACTTGGGTTCGAGCTTTCCAGGTTGAAGTTTCTTGACATAAGCATCGCATCCCCAAACTTTTAGAAACGACAGCTTAGGTTTCTTCCCAAACCATAATTCATACGGTGTCGTCTCAACGGATTTAGACGGTGCCTTATTTAAAGTGAATGTAGCTGTCTCTAGAGCGTATCCCCAAAATGATAGCGGTAAATCGGTAAGAGACATCATAGACCGCACCATATCCAATAGAGTGCGATTACGACGTTCGGACACACCGTTTCGCTGAGGTGTTCCAGGTGGCGTGAGTTGTGAAACGATTCCACATTTCCTTAAGTGTGTACCAAACTCGTGACTTAAGTATTCTCCTCCACGATCTGATCGTAAGAACTTTATCTTTCGGTCACGTTGATTCTCTACCTCACTCTGAAATTCCTTGAACTTTTCAAAGGTCTCTGACTTGTGTTTCATTAAGTAGACATAACCATATCTACTCAAGTCATCAGTGAGAGTGAGAACATAACGATATCCTCCGCGAGCCTCAACGCTCATTGGACCGCACACATCGGTATGTATGATTTCCAACAAGTTGGTTGCTCGCTCCATTGTTCCGGAGAACGGAGTCTTGGTCATTTTGCCTAAGAGGCATGGTTCGCATGTGTCAAACGATTCATAATCAAGAGACTCTAAAAGTCCATCAGCATGGAGCTTCTTCATGCGCTTGACACCAATGTGACCAAGGCGGCAGTGCCACAAGTATGTGGGACTATCGTTATCAACTTTACATCTTTTGGCATCCACACTATGAACATGTGTAATATTACGCTCGAGATTCATTAAGAATAAACCATTGACCATCGGAGCATGACCATAAAACATATCTCTCATATAAATCGAACAACCATTATTCTCAGACTTAAATGAGTAGCCATCTCGTATTAAACGAGATCCAGATACAATGTTCATGCTCAAACTTGGCACTAAATAACAATTATTGAGGTTCAAAACTAATCCCGTGGGTAAATGTAGAGGCAGCGTGCCGACGGCGATCACATCGACTCTGGAACCATTCCCGACGCGCATCGTCACCTCGTCCTTCGCCAGTCTCCGTTTATTCCGCAGCTCGTGCTGTGAGTTACAAATATGAGCAACGGCACCGGTATCAAATACCCAGGAGTTACTACGAGTACTGG
This sequence comes from Triticum dicoccoides, assembly GCF_002162155.2. Lineage (NCBI taxonomy): Eukaryota > Viridiplantae > Streptophyta > Magnoliopsida > Poales > Poaceae > Triticum > Triticum dicoccoides. The sequence continues at coordinate 646,644,863 of NC_041381.1, read as the reverse complement.
TAAGGTACACATCAATTACATGTATATCAAATATACCTTTGGTGTTGCCGGCCTTCTTATCCGCTAAGTATTTGGGGCAGTTTCGCTTCCAGTGACCCTTCCCCTTGCAATAAAAGCACTCAGTCTCAGGCTTGGGTCCATTCTTTGACTTCTTCCCGGCAACAGGCTTACCGGGCGCGGCAACATCTTTGCCGTCCTTCTTGAAGTTCTTCTTACCCTTGCCCTTCTTGAACTTAGTGGTCTTATTGACCATCAACACTTGATGTTCTTTCTTGATTTCAGCCTCTGCTGACTTCAGCATCGAGAACACTTCAGGAATGGTCTTCACCATCCCCTGCATGTTGTAGTTCATCACAAAGCTCTTGTAGCTTGGTGGGAGCGACTGGAGGATTCTGTCAATGACCGCCTCATCTGGGAGGTTAATGTTCAGCTGGGTCATACGGTTGTGCAACCCAGACATCTTCAGGATGTGCTCACTGACAGAACTGTTTTCCTCCATCTTACAACTGTAGAACTTGTCGGAGACATCATATCTCTCGACCCGGGCATGAGCTTGGAAAACTAGTTTCAGCTCTTCGAACATCTCATATGCTCCGTGATGCTCAAAACGCTTTTGGAGCCCCGGTTCTAAGCTGTAAAGCATGCCGCACTGAACGAGGGAGTAATCATCAGCACGAGTCTGCCAAACGTTCAAATCGTCTTGCAGTGCTGGGAGAACGGGTGGGTCACCTAACGGTGCTTCTAGGACATATTGTTTCTTGGCAGCTATGAGGATGATCCTCAGGTTCCGGACCCGGTCCGTATAGTTGCTGCCATCATCTTTCAGCTTGGTTTTCTCTAGGAACGCGTTGAAGTTCATGTTGACATTAGCGTTGGCCATTGATCTACAAGACATATTTGCAAAAGGTTTTAGACTAAGTTCATGATAATAAAGTTCTAATCAAAATTATGAACTCCCACTTAGATTAGACATCCCTCTAGTTATCTAAGTGTTACACGATCCGAGTCGACTAGCCCGTGTCCGATCATCACGTGAGACGGACTGGTCATCGTCGGTGAACATCTTCATGTTGATCGTATCTTCCATACGACTCGTGTTCGACCTTTCGGTCTCCGTGTTCCGAGGCCATGTCTGCACATGCTAGGCTCGTCAAGTTAACCCTAAGTGTTTTCGCTGTGTAAAACTGTCTTACACCCGTTGTATGTGAACGTAAGAATCCATCACACCCGATCATCACGTGGTGCTTAGAAGCGACGAACTGTAGCAACGGTGCACAGTTAGGGGAGAACACTTCTTGAAATTTTGTAAGGGATCATCTTATTTACTACCGTCGTCCTAAGTAAACAAGATGCATAAACATAATAAACATCACATGCAATTATATATAGTTGTGACATGATATGGCCAATATCATAAAGCTCCATTGATCTCCATCTTCGGGCTCCATGATCATCTTGTCACCGGCTTGACACCATGATCTCCATCATCATGATCTCCATCATCGTGTCTTCATGAAGTTGTCACGCCAACGACTACTTCTACTTCTATGACTAACGCGTTTAGCAATAAAGTAAAGTAGTTTACATGGCGTTCTTCAATGACACGCAGGTCATACAAAAAATAAAGACAACTCCTATGGCTCCTCCCGGTTGTCATACTCATCGACATGCAAGTCGTGAATCCTATTACAAGAACATGATCTCATACATCACAATTCATCATTCATCACAACTTTTGGCCATATCACATCACATGATCAATCGCTGCAAAAACAAGTTAGACGTCCTCTAATTGTTGTTTGCATCTTTTACGTGGCTGCGATTGGGTTCTAGCAAGAACGTTTTCTTACCTACGAATCACCACAACGTGATTTTGTCAACTTCTATTTACCCTTCATAAGGGCCCTGTTCATCGAATCCGCTGCAACTAAAGTGGGAGAGACAGACACCCGCCAGCCACCTTATGCAACTAGTGCATGTTAATCGGTGGAACCGGTCTCACGTAAGCGTACGTGTAAGGTTGGTCCGGGCCGCTTCATCCCACAATACCGTTGAGCAAGAAAAGACTAGTAGAGGCAAGTAAGATGACAAGATCAACGCCCACAACAAATTGTGTTCTACTCGTGCATTAAAGAACTACGCATAGACCTAGCTCTGATACCACTGTTGGGGAACGTTGCAGAAAATTAAAATTTTTCCTACGGTTTCACCAAGATCCATCTATGAGTTCATCTAAGCAACGAGTATTGGGAGAGAGATTGCATCTACATACCACTTGTAGATCGCGTGCGGAAGCTTGCAAGGTGATGATGGAGTCGTACTCGAACGTGATTCAGATCACCGATGTCCAAGTGCTGAACGGACAGCACCTCCGCGTTCAACACACGTACAGGACGAGCGACGTCTCCTCCGTCTTGATCCAGCAAGGAGGAAGGAGAGGTTGAGGAAGACAGCTCCACCGGCAGCACGACGGCATGGTGATGGTGGAGAAGCAGTACTCCGACAGGGCTTCGCTAAGCACTTACGGAGGAGGAGAGGTGTTGGGGAGGGGAGGGGCTGCGCCTTGGAGATGGGTACAGCAGCCCCCCTCCCTCCCCCCCTTTATATAGGCCCCCTGGGGGGGAGGCCGGCCCCTGGAGATCCAATCTCCAGGGGGGGCGGCGGCCAAGGGGGGTGGAGTGCCCCCCAAGCCTAGTGGGGCGCCCCCCACCCCTAGGGTTTCAACCCTAGGCGCAGGGGGTGGGCCTAGGGGGGCGCACCAGCCCACTATGGGCTGGTTCCCCTCCCACTTCAGCCCATGGGGCCCTCCGGGATAGGTGGCCCCACCCGGTGGACCCCCGGGACCCTTCCGGTGGTCCCGGTACATTACCGGGAGACCCCGAAACTTTCCCGATGGCCGAAATACCACTTCCTATATATTATTCTTTACCTCCGGACCATTCCGAAACTCCTCGTGACGTCCGGGATCTCATCCGGGACTCCGAACAACATTCGGTAGTCACATACTTGACTTCCTACTAACCCTAGCGTCACCGAACCTTAAGTGTGGAGACCCTACGGGTTCGGGAGACACGCAGACATGACCGAGATGACTCTCGGGCAATAACCAACAGCGGGGTCTGGATACCCATGTTGGCTCCCACATGCTCCTCGATGATTTCATCGGTTGAACCACGATGTCGAGGATTCGATCAAACCCTGTATGCAATTCCCTTTGTCAATCGGTACGTTACTTGCCTGAGACTCGATCGTCGGTATCCCAATACCTTGTTCAGTCTCGTTACCGGCAAGTCACTTTACTCGTACCGTAATGCATGATCCCGTGGCCAACTCCTTGGTCACCTTGAGCTCATTATGATGATGCATTACCGAGTGGGCCCAGAGATACCTCTCCGTCATACGGAGTGACAAATCCCAGTCTCGATCCGTGTCAACCCAATAGATACTTTCGGAGATACCTGTAATGCACCTTTATAGTCACCCAGTTACGTTGTGATGTTTGATACACCCAAGGCACTCCTACGGTATCCGGGAGTTACACGATCTCATGGTCGAAGGAAGAGATACTTGACATTGGCAAAGCTCTAGCAAACGAACTACACGATCTTTTATGCTATGCTTAAGATTGGGTCTTGTCCATCACATCATTCTCCTAATGATGTGATCCCGTTATCAACGACATCCAATGTCCATAGTCAGGAAACCATGACTATCTGTTGATCACAACGAGCTAGTCAACTAGAGGCTCACTAGGGACATATTGTGGTCTATGTGTTCACACGTGTATTACGATTTCCGGATAATACAGTTATAGCATGAACAAAAAGACAATTATCATGAACAATGAAATATAATAATACTTTTATTATTGCCTCTAGGGCATATTTCCAACAGTCTGTTGGCAGATCATCAAGGGAGATTTCATGAGGGCGCTTGAGCATTTTCACTGTGGCGACATGAGAGGTTTCGCGGCTGTCAACAAAGCACTAATCTCCCTCCTCCGTAAGACGCAAGTAGCGGTGGACATCAAAGACTTTAGGCCAATAAGCCTTATAAGCGCGCCAACCAAAATATTTGCCAAGGTTTTGGCCACAAGGCTTGCTGTGGATCTACCATGGCTGGTGGGGCCGCATCGAAGTGCTTTCATACGTGGTCGTTCTCTTCACGATAATTTCATGCTGGTTCAGTGTACGGCGAGGTGATTGCATTCTTTGAGAAACCCGGCGGTGCAACTCAAACTAGATATCACCAAAGCTTTTGATACAGGTAAATGGCCCTTTCTCCTGGAGGTTATGCGAAGGATGGGTTTCGGAGTTAGGTGTATATCTTTGATATGTGGACTCCTGGCAACCTCGTCGACGCGAGTTATGGTGAATGGCACGCCGGGCCGGCCAATCCTGGCTTGTCAGGGAGTGAGGCAAGGGGAACCCTTGTCCCCTTTGCTCTTTATACTATACATGGAGCCACTACGGGCTATCTTGCAGTACGCCACGGAAAAGGGTCTACTCGCACAGCTGGCGAGAACCGTGCTACGGCAACGGATCTCTATGTTTGCATATGATGTGGTCGTTTTCTTCAAGCCAAATGAGCTCGAGGCACAAACTTGTCATGCCATCCTGCAGCTATTTGCGTAGGCTTCAGGGCTGATAGTCAACATGAACAAGAGCATGGCGCTATCAATTCGACGTTCTCAGGAAGAGATGCAGCTTGTAACTGATATTCTGGGCTGAACTGTGATACGTCTCCAACGTATCTATAATTTTTGATAGTTCCATGCTATTATATTACCTGTTTTGGATGTTTATGGGCTTTCTTTTACACATTTATATAATTTTTGGGACTAACCTACTAACCGGAGGCCCAACCCGTATTGCTGTTTTTTTTTGCCTATTTCAGTATTTCGAAGAAAAGGAATATCAAACGGAGTCCAAATGCAATGAAACCTTCGGGAGCGTGATTTTTGGAACAGACGTGACCCAGAGGACTTGGAGTGCAAGTCAACAAGCAGCCGAGGCGTCCACGAGGGTGGAGGGTGCGCCCACCCCTGTAGGGCGTGCCCCCTATCTCATGGGCCCCTCGGGCGGCCACCGACCTACTTCTTCCTCCTATATATACCCACGTACCTCGAGAACATCAGAACAAGCCACGAAAACCCAATTCCACCGCCGCAACCTTCTGTATCCGCGAGATCCCATCTTGGAGCCTTCGCCGGCGCTCCGCCGGAGGGGGAATCAACCACGGAGGGCTCCTACATCAACACCATAGCCCCTCCGATGAGTTGTGAGTAGTTTACCACAGACCTTTGGGTCCATAGTTATTAGCTAGATGACTTCTTCTCTATTTTTGGATCTCAATACCATGTTCTCCTCGATCTTCTTGGAGATCTATTCGATGTAACTCTTCTTGTGGTGTGTTTGTCGAGAGCCGATGAATTGTGGGTTTATGATCAAGTTTATCTATGAGAAATATTTGAATCTCCTATGAATTCTTTTATGTATGATTGAGTTATCTTTGCAAGTCTCTTCAAATTATTAGTTTGGTTTGTCCTACTAGATTGATCTTTCTTGACATGGGAGAAGTGCTTAGCTTTGGGTTCAATCTTGCGGTGTCCTTTCCCAGTGACAGCAGGGGCATCAAGGCACGTATTGTATTGTTGCCATCGAGGATAAAAAGACGGGGTTTATATCATATTGCATGAGTTTATCCCTCTACATCATGTCATCTTTCTGCGTTACTATGTTCTTATGAACTTAATACTCTAGATGCATGCTGGATAGCGGTCAATGTGTGGAGTAATAGTAGTAGATGAAGGCAGGAGTCGATCTACTTGTCGCGGACGTGATGCCTATATAAATGATCATGCCTAGATAATCTCATAATTATTCGCTTTTCTATCAATTGCTCGACAGTAATTTGTTCACCCACCGTAACACTTATGCTATCTTGAGAGAAGCCACTAGTGAAACCTATGGCCCCCGGGTCTATCTTTTATCATATAAGCTTTCCATCTACTTTTATTTGCATCTTTACTTTTCCAATCTATATCATAAAATACCAAAAATATATTTATCTTATCATACTATCTCTATCAGATCTCACTTTTGCAAGTGGCCGTGAAGGGATTGACAACCCCTTTATTGCGTTGCTTGTGAGTTCTTTGTTTGTTTGTGTAGGTGCGTGGGACTTTTGAGGAGCCTCCTCTGGATTGATACCTTGGTTCTCAAAAACTGAGGGAAATACTTACGCTGCTATTGCTGCATCACCTTTTCCTCTTCAAGGAAAACCAACGCAAGCTCAAGACGTAGAAAGAAGGATTTCTGGCGCCGTTGCCGGGGAGGTCTTCGCTCAAGTCAAGACATACCAAGTACCCATCACAAACTCATCTCCCTCGCATTTACATTATTTGCCATTTGCCTCTCGTTTTCCTCTCCCCCACTTCACCCTTGCCGTTTTATTTGCCCTCTCTTTCCCAATCTCCTCTCTCTTCAGTTTGCCTTTTTCTGTTTGCTTGAGTCTTGGATTACTTGTCGCCATGGCGCAAGATAATACCAAATTGTGTGATTTATCCAATACCAATAATAATGATTTCCTTAGTACTCCGATTGCTCCTCTTAATGATGTTGAGTCTTGTGAAATCAATACTGCTTTGCTGAATCTTGTTATGAAAGATCAATTCGCCGGCCTTCCTAGTGAAGATGCCGCTACTCATCTAAACAACTTTGTGGATTTGTGTGATATGCAAAAGAAGAAAGATATGGATAATGATATTGTTAAATTGAAGTTATTTCCGTTTTCACTTAGGGATCGTGCTAAAGTTTGGTTTTCGTCTTTGCCTAAAAATAGTATTGATTCTTGGAACAAGTGCAAAGATGCTTTTATCTCTAAGTATTTTCCTCCCGCTAAGATTATCACTCTTAGGAAATATATTATGAATTTTAAACAACTTGATCATGAGCATGTTGCCCAATCTTGTGAAAGAATGAAATTGATGATTCGCAATTGCCCTACTCATGGTTTGAATTTATGGATGATCATACAAAAATTTTATGCCGGCTTGAACTTTGCTTCTAGAAATCTTTTAGATTCGGCCGCGGGAGGCACGTTTATGAAAATCACGTTAGAAGATGCTACAAAACTTCTTGATAATATTATGGCTAATTATTCTCAATGGCACACCGAAAGATCTACTAGTAAAAAAGTGCATGCTATAGAAGAAATCAATATTTTGAGTGGAAAGATGGATGAACTTATGAAATTATTTGCTACTAAGAGTGCTCCTCTTGATCCTAATGATATGTCTTTGTATACTTTGATTGAGAATAATAATGAATCTATGGACGTGAATTTTGTTGGTAGGAATAGTTTCGGTAACATTGCTTATAGAGGAAACTTTAATTCTAGACCGTTCCCTAGTAATTCCTCTAATAATTATGGAGATTCCTACAATAATTCTTATGGTAATTTTAATAAGATGCCCTCTGATTTTGAGAATAGTGTGAAAGAATTTATGATCTCTCAAAAGAATTTTAATGCCTCGCTTGAAGAAAAATTGCTCAAAGTTGATGATTTGGCTAGGAATGTTGATAGACTCTCGCTTGATGTTGATTCTTTGAAACTTAGATTTAATTCTTCTAATCATGATATCAATGAGTCTCTCAAAGCAATGAGAATTTCCGTTGATGAGTGCAAAGAAAGAACCGCTAGATTGCGTGCTAAGAAAGATTGCTTTGTAAAGGCATGTTCTTCTAGTTTCAATGAAAATAATGATGAAGATCTTAAAGATATTGATGTGTCCCCTATTAGATCTTTGTTTTGCAATATGAATCTTAATAATGATGGGACTGGAGATGAGTCAACTTTAGTTAAAAGGCGTCCCAATAATTCGGAGTTTTTAGATCTTGATGCTAAATTTGGTAAAAGTGGGATTGGAGAGGTCAAGACTTTAAATAGCATTGAACCCACTATCTTGAATTTCAAGGACTTTGATTATGATAATTGTTCTTTAGAAGGTTGTATTTCCTTGTTGCAATCCGTTGTTAATTCTCCTCATGCTTATAGTCAAAATAAAGCTTTTACCAAACACATTGTTGATGCCTTGATGCAATCTTTTGATGAAAAACTTAATTTGGAAGTTTCTATACCTAGAAAACTTAATGATGAGTGGGAACCTACTATAAAGATTAAAATTAAAGATCATGAGTGTTTTGCTTTATGTGATTTGGGTGCTAGTGTTTCCACGATTCCAAAAACTTTATGTGATATTCTAGGTTTCCATGATCTTGATGATTGCTCTTTAAATTTGCACCTCGCGGATTCCACCATTAAAAAGCCAATGGGTCACTTAAATAAATGCTACATCTACCTAGCTAGCTAATTTGGGAGGAGACATCTTCAATTAGTGGAGGGGGAAGGAAAAAGAGAAAGGAGATGCATTAATGGAGGTGGTGTAGTTAGCTGGGAGTAATGAAGAGAGAGAAAGGTAGGTAGGAGAGGGAGAGTAATGGGGGAGAAGTATTGAGGAAGAAGAGTGAGAGAGGGAGGATGTGGGAGGTAGGGGAAAGGGAAGAGAGGAGATGGGGGAGGGTAGGACGGGTGGGGAAAGGTGGTGGGCTGGTGCGGCTTAGCAGTAGCGCGGGTCCTAAAATGCACCGCTGATAAGAAATTAGCAGCAGCGTGCTTCCCACACAAGCGCTACTGCTAACTGGGACCAACAGTGTGCCCAATTTGAAAATTAGCAGCAGCGACCTTAGAAAAAGCACGCTGCTACTACCGCTTTAGCAGTAGCGCGGGTCGCGACAACGCGCTGCTGCTAAATGTAGGTTGGTGGACACACTGTCGGTCGATATTTGTAGCAGCGCGAGTTGATCCAGGCGCGCTATTGCTAACTCCGTTTCAGTAGCGAGTTTTGCACGCACGTGCTGCTGATAATTAGTAGTAGCGCCTCTTTTTGAGCCGCGCTGCTACTAAGATTCTGTGTATAAGGTTTTCCCTAGTAGTGTCCATTCAACACCTGCTTCTGTATTGTGTGTTTGCAAGACAAATTTGTCACTCTGTGCATTTTAAAACCGAACCAAAAAACCATACCAAAAATAAATCGAACCGAACCGATTTTATGGTTTTCATGGTTTCTGGTTTTGGTATGGTATGAACTTTTCATACCGATTTGAACTTTGGTTTTTATGGTATATACCGAAAAACCGAACGGTTAACCGAATAAACCAAAGTAAAAAGTAAATTTATATTTCTTGAGATGAACAACTGTACAAGTTGTCATTTTTCTTGTACATGAGTCAAATCACTACTAAACATGTAAATTTTTCTTGTAACATAGTCATTTTTCTCTTTTTAAAATGCTAAGCACATCCATAACCATCAACAGATGAATCAATGCATGCATATATACTTATATATATAGTCATATACTATTTGTGTAAAATAGTATGTGTTTTGAGTCATAAATGTGCAAATTATTATTACGTCATTATCAAATTTGCGTCAACTTTGGTTTTTATGGTATATACCGAAACCATACCGAAATAATTTTGTATATACCGAAACCGAACCGTATTTTATTTTCATACCGTACTTACCGAAGTATTAATACTGTACAAACCGATAAACCGTATAAACCGAACCATGTAAACCGTATAAACCGAACGCACAGGGTGACAAATTTGGCACTGGGTGGGAAGGACCATGGGCAGGACGGCATACGAGCCGCTTGTGGACGAGAATCTAAACTCGTGGTGCACCAGGCAGGACTTGGTAATACAAAACCGCAAAGCAACAAGAGCAATCTGCCTTCTGGTCATGTGGATGCTTTGGAAGCACAGGAATGATGTGGTGTTCAATGGTATTTTGCCGTCAATCCCAAGTCTCAAGCAGCAGATCATGGAAGAAGGGGTGGCCTGGACCAAGGCAGGACTGCTCGGCAAGCTTGCGTAGGACGAAGCAGTAGACAGGTGGGCTACACGAGAGTAGTAGTCGTAGTCTCTTGTCGGTAGTGTCGGATAATCCGACATGTAAATAAGCTATGTACATATGACTTTCGGGAGTCTTCCCTTTCTTCTTCAATGAATGATACACATGCTTGTGCGTATTCGAGAAAAAGATGGAAACGAAAATCCTAGTTCGAGGGCGATCATCCTGGCTGCTCGAAAGAAACTGATTCGACAAGATGGTACCATCAATTCCCGGGTGTTGGAACGGGAAATCCTACAATCCCTGGAGCATCTCCACCTCCGAGTTTTGTGATGGACAAATTAAATTTGATAGAGAATGTTACAAACTATGAACAAATTGATGAGAGTCAGATGAGCACGCCCCAGAAAATTCAGGACACAGAGAGGTTTAGGCAACATAAGGAGAAATAAGCATGGCAACGGATACATTAGCGACACCCCTAGAGGTTGATCGCCCGGAGCAATGAAAATACTTGGTTGGAACTACCGCGGAATGGCCAACACCACAGCGATTAGGGCTCTTTTGGATATCCAGAAGCGATGGTGGTCAGATGTAGTCTTCCTGTTCGAGACTCATTTGAATAAAGCTCGGGTAGGAAAAACTGAGAAGGTGAAGGCAAACACGGATAAGGTGGAAGCGGTAGAAAGCGTGGGGGCGAGTGGTGGTTTGTTGATGTTGTATCCAAACTTACTGATGTGAAAATCAGGGCATCAGATGAAGAGATGTGGAGATTTATAGGTTTCTTTGGTGAACCCCGTTGGGAAGATAAGCATTTCTCGTGGGAGGCTCTATGTAATTCATACCAGCAACCCCGACTACCTTGTGTAGTTATGGGTTAATTTAAAAAAATTATTTTCACATGAGAAAGAATGAGGGGCCCCTACACCAATGCATATGTTGCAGCACTTTCATGATGTGTTGGTAGAATGTGAGCTGGAAGGTATGGGATTCTTTGGCGACCAATTCACATCGCGTAAGAGGAGGTTGAGAGAGAGTCTAGACAGAGGTGTATGTAACGGGGATCTCCATGGATTGTTCCCAAATGCAAAGCTAATAAATGTTGAACACAGTAAATCAGATCACATGCCGATCGTTCTTCATATTGAAGGTGATATAGGTGAAGTGTGTGCTGCTAGGGGAGAAAAATGCTTTGAGGATTGGTGGTTGAAGGGACATAATGGTTACACGCGCTTGGGAGAGGACATCTAGTTTGGCCTCCTTGGCTGATCGTATTGCAAGGGTACATCATGAACTCCATCTATGGGGCTGAAACACCGCCACATCGCCGATTGGAGGAACTAAAGGAGGAGTTAGAGAAGTTGTGATTGCGGCCACTTACTAACGAGTCGATAGACCGGCAATGACATTTGTAGTTGTTGATTGAAGAAAAACTAGAGAAATAGGAGATATATTGGGTTCAAATGAGTAGAGCTTACTGGCTGAAGTATGGTGACTTGAATACCAATTTCAAACAACTTTGTGATGGCAAGGAAGAAAAGAAACTATATTAGGCGCTTGATGGACGACAATGTAGTCTGCGTAGAAGATAATGAATCTATGAAGAATTTGATTAGTGATTTTTTAGAAGTTGTTTACTTCTGGAGTTTATGTTCATGTTGTGGATGTCTTAAATAAAGTGAAAAATCTTGTGTCAAGCTATATGAACAAAGCCCTTAGAACACCGTCCACAGATGAAGCAGTGAAAAGGTCCTTATTCGGAATTGGGGATCTCAAGGCCCCTGGCCCTGACGATCTACACGGGGTGTTTTACAAAAATAAAATGGCCATTGTTGGGCGATGATTTGGTGAGAGTGGTCCTTGCAGCAGTAAATAGTGGGGTGATCCCTGAGGGGTGAATGTTACCACAGTCCTTATCCCAAAGGTTGAAACCCAAAAGAAGATCTCACAATTCAGACCCATCAATCTTTGTAACATCGTGTACAATGTAATCCCGAAAATTCGGTCGCTAGACTGAAGGTTTTCTTGCCCGAGATAACCAGTGAGACTCAAAGTGCA
>NC_041381.1:646629033-646632528 GCF_002162155.2 Triticum dicoccoides | reverse complement strand
ATAGTGTCCTATGAATGCTTGCACACGATGAAAAAGAAGAAGGGAAAGTAGGACCATGCACGGTGAAACTTGACATGCACAAGGCATATGACAGAGTCAAATGGGTATTTCTCAAAGCTATGCTTGGCCGGCTTGGTTCTGATAAGAAGTGGATTGATCTTATTATGGCATGTGTTTCATCTGTTGAATACAAGGTGATATTTAATTCAAACGAGTCTTCCTTGTTCCGGCCAACGAGGGGTCTCTGACAAGGGGATATGTTATCAATATATTTATTCCTCTTATGTGTTGAAGGCCTTTCATCTCTTATATCTCATGAGGAGGAGAGGGGGAATTTGCATGGTGCTAGGTGTGTCATGATTCCCCCATAATTTCTGACTTGTTGTTTCATAACCCACAAGTATAGGGGATCGCAAGAGTTTTCGAGGGTGGAGTATTCAACCCAAAATTATTGATTCTACACAAGGGGAGCCAAAGAATATTCTCAAGTATTAGCAGTTGAGTTGTCAATTCAACCACACCTGGATAACTTAGTACCTGCAGCAAAGTACTTAGTAGCAAAGTAGTATGATAGTAATGGTAACAGTGGCAAAAGTAACGATAGCAGTTTTGTAGTAATTGTAACAGTAGCAACGGAAAAGTAAATAAGCAAAGAACAATATGTGAAAAGCTCGTAGGCATTGGATCAGTGATGGATAATTATGTCGGATGCGATTCCTCATGTAATAGTTATAACCTAGGGTGACACGGGACTAGCTCCAGTTCATCAACGTAATGTAGGCATGTATTCTCAATATAGTCATACGTGCTTATGGAAAAGAACTTGCATGACATCTTTTGTCCTACCCTCCCATGGCAGCGGGGTCCTAATGGAAACTAAGGGATATTAAGGCCTCCTTTTAATAGAGTACCGGACCAAAGCATTAGCACTTAGTGAATACATGAACTCCTCATACTACGGTCATCACTGAGAAGTATCCCGATTATTGTCACTTCGGGGTTGTCGGATCATAACACATAATAGGTGACTATAGACTTGCAAGATATGATCAAGAACTCACATATATTCATGAAAACATAATAGATTCAGATCTGAAATCATGGCACTCGGGCCCTAGTGACAAGCATTAAGCATAGCAAAGTCATAGCAACATCAATCTCAGAACATAGTGGATACTAGGGATCAAACCCTAACAAAACTAACTTGATTACATGGTAAATCTCATCCAACCCATCACCGTCCAGCAAGCCTACGATGGAATTACTCACGCACGGCGGTGAGCATCATGAAATTGGTGATGGAGGATGGTTGATGATGACGACGGCGACGAATCCCCCTCTCCGGAGCCCCGAACGCACTCCAGATCAGCCCTCCCGAGAGAGATTAGGGCTTGGCGGTGGCTCCGTATCGTAAAACGTGATGAAACTTTCTCTCTGATTTTTTTCTCCGTGAAACGGAATATATAGAGTTGGAGTTGAGGTCGGTGGAGCTCCAGGGGGCCCACGAGGCAGGGGGCGCACCCAGGGGGAGGGGGCGCGTCCCCCACCCTCGTGGACAGGGTGTGGGCCCCCTGGCCTTGATTTTTTCGCTAGTATTTTTTATATTTTCTGAAAAGTTCCTCCGTGGATTTTCACGTCATTCCGAGAACTTTTTATTTCTGCACAAAAATAATACCATGGCAGTTCTGCTGAAAACAGCGTCAGTCCGGGTTAGTTCCATTCAAATCATGCAAGTTAGAGTCCAAAACAAGGGCAAAAGTGTTTGGAAAAGTAGATATGACGGAGACGTATCATTGTTTGCTGATGATTCTTTAGTTCTTATGAGGGCAGATGCAACAAATGCTGCTACATTGAGAAGCATCTTAGATGATTATATATTGCGCCACCTCAGGGCAACTGCTGAGTGAAGCAAAATGCTCAATTTATTTCATCCCTAATACAAGTGTGGAAGTTAAAGCAGAAGGTTGCCAATTGTTGAATATAATGACTGATTCTATTTCGGATAAATACTTGGGTTTACCTTCCATGATTGGGGTAGACCGGGTTGATTCTTTTAAACACTTGATTGAAAGGATCATGCAAATTGTGAATGGATGGAAGGAAAGGACCTATCTTATGTTGGTAAGGACGCTCTGATTAAAGTTGTGGATCATGCCATCCCAACATATGCAATGATTGTGTTTAAATTCCTGAAAAAGTGCAACAGGATCACGGATGCAATATTGCACTACTGTGGGGTGATGGAGAGAACCAACGTAAGCTGCACTGGTTCGCTTGGTGAAAAATGTGTGTCCCCAAGGACAAAGCAGGAATGGGATACCATGATATTCATAGTTTCAATTTAGCTATGTTGGCAAAACAGTGTTGGAGGCTTATTGAGAACCCTGGTTCTTTATGCGCACGAGTTCTAAGATCAATGTATTATACCTCCGTTGATATTCAAAATTGTGAACTTAAAAAGGGGTCATATTATGTCTTGAAGGAAATATGCCCTAGAGGCAATAATAAAGTTATTATTTATTTCCTCATATCATGATAAATGTTTATTATTCATGCTAGAATTGTATTAACCGGAAACATAATACATGTGTGAATAGATAGACAAACACAACGTCACTAGTATGCCTCTAATTGACTAGCTTATTAATCAAAGATGGTTATGTTTCCTAACCGTAGACATGTGTTGTCATTTGATTAATGGGATCACATCATTAGGAGAATGATGTGATTGACATGACCCATTCCGTTAGCCTAGCACTTGATCGTTTAGTATATTGCTATTGCTTTCTTCATGACTTATACATGTTCCTGTAACTATGAGATTATGCAACTCCCGTTTACCGGAGGAACACTTTGGGTGCTACCAAACGTCACAACGTAACTGGGTGATTATAAAGGAGTACTACAGGTGTCTCCAAAGGTACATGTTGAGTTGGCGTATTTCGAGATTAGGTTTTGTCACTCCGATTGTCGGAGAGGTATCTTTGGGCCCTCTCGGTAATGCACATCACTATAAGCCTTGCAAGCAATGTAACTAATGAGTTAGTTACGGAATGATGCATTACGTAACGAGTAAACACTACTAGGGAAAACCTTATACACAGAATGTTACCAGTAGCACTTGTTAAAATGAGGCGCTACTGCTACTTTGCAGTAGCGCGTTCGGCAGAACCGCGCTACAGTTAGCAGATTAGCAGTAGCGCTGTCCTTGCAGAAAGCGCTACTACTATAATTGCCACACCGTTCCCGGCGTGCTAGGTATAGTAGTAGCGCCCTTCTATGGACAGCGCTACTACTATGGATTTTAGCAGCAGCGCGTTTTTCCTTCCCACGCTACAGTTAAAGCTATATTCACCTAACCCCCCGCGCGGCCTGATTCCCTCTCCTCTGCTTCCTCCCCCAATTCCCGACCCCGCCTCGCCACCGCCGTCTCCCCAGACCCCGCCTCGCCGCCGTCTCCCCCGACCCCGCCTCATCGCGCCTCGGTGCCGCCGT
>NC_041381.1:646581423-646628712 GCF_002162155.2 Triticum dicoccoides | reverse complement strand
GCCGTCTCCCCCGACCCCGCCTCGTCGCCGTCTCCCCCGACCTGGCCGCCTCGCCGCGCCTCGGTGCCGCCGTCTCCCCCGACCCCATCTCTCTCCCCGCCCTCTGTAAGCACTCTCCCCTTCCGATCCCTCTCTCCCCTTCTGATCCCTCTTCTCTGCTTAGTATGAACCCTAGGTATTTAGTGCTAGTTAGTATGAACCATAGGCTATTTTTAGTGCTATTTTTAGTGCTAGTTAGTTAATTACTTAGATGGTAAGAATTAGGTACTAATTAGGTACTAGAATATTTTTATTTATAGTATTATTTTTAGTAAGAACTAGTTGAATTAATAGAACTAGTTAGTAAGAACTTGTTTCTATTTTTTAGTTAAAGCAATTTTTCCCGCCTCGACGTGGACGATGCCTATCCCGCATCCTCGTCGTCGAGTCGGCGGAGGACGACACCTACTTGACCAGATCGGCCATGTCCGGGACTGGGCTCCGCCGGGGTGGTACTGGGAGGCGCTACCTACCGGGGGGCGCAGGTTGGTGAGGAGCCAGCCTGTTGTTGACCCGAACCTTGTTTGGTGGCGGTCGCGTGGGCCAGTGACGATCCAGAGGCTCGAGGACTCCGCGGAGGTGGTGCGTCACCGTGTCAGTGAGGAGGACGCGCACGTCCGTCGCTACTTGTTTGCGTTGGAGCACAGGCCGTTCTCCAATACCTGGCAGGTTCTCCGGGGATCTCACTGGAGCTATGATCCCGTGATGGTGCCTTCTCTGTGGGTGTCCACCGCCCGCGCCGATACCCGTCGTGTGCTAGAATTTTAGTTGTATTAGTGATTTTATATGTATGACACTATTCGTGATGTATTAGTGATAATATTCGACGATGTACTGACGCATGAGATGATCTACTTTTGCTTATTGAATGCATGCTAATTTGAGTCCTATAAGATATTTTGAAATGTATATCTTGTGTTGCTCAATATCCAAGTGGCCGGTCATGTTTGCAGGTTATACCTTCGAGTGGCCTATGTTTTGCCGGAGTGTTGATTCATTTCCGTTCCGGCAAATTTCAGGCGCTCAATATGTCCTATTTTAGCAAAGGTCATGCCGGATTTTTCCGTGAATTTTGGCATGACTTGTGCTAGAATATGTAGGAAATATTGAGTGCCCCGGATTTGTGTGTTGAGTATCTTGGTAGTTGTCTTCGATCGATTTTCAATTAATGTTTTAACTATGAACATAGGAAATGTCTGACGACGAGAAGGATTTCGGTATTTGCAAATACTACAAAGATGAGCGCGGCCTGTGCGACGGAATCTTCCTAGATGATGATAGGCGCTTCAGCATCAAGCTGGACGAGAACTTCGAAGTGGATACAGTAAGTCACAACGACAAGTCTTTTTTCGTAATTAAGCATGACATCTGCTTTCATTTGCTTCAACTTTTTTTTTTACTATTCTACTAGCGTATCCCCTGCCATGCAAGAGTTTTTGTATTGGATAAGATAGGTTTCAGTCATAGTATGGAGGAAAAGAAAGTTTACTTGAAGACCGAGCATGGTTATATTTTCCATGCGAAGTTATACAATTCAGACGACTACACCTATTTTGGATGCAAAACATGGCGAGCACTATGCAAGACTTATGCATTTGAGCCTGATATGGTTATCACCTTTGATATTCGTCCGGAAGATGATATTGAAGGTAATACCGACATCTGGGTCAATGTGCAAATGCCTCCAGTTATACCATTATGTAAGTTTCTCAACCATATTTATGTCTTTGATATTGTTTATTCAAAAATAATTGACAACTAATTTGTATTGTCAGCTTATTTCCATGCAAGCAAACATGTCCAGCGCTTGGTAGACAGGACCGTATACTGTCCTGGGCTGAACTCAACTGCGAGGAGCTCAGTCATTATGTTTCATGGCTTGAGGATCTTGATACTGTCAAGACAAATTTTCTTCCTGCATTTAGAAATCTTAGTACTGAAAATGTGCGACCAATAGTGTTCGTAATGAACTACGGTCACATCCATTTAGGAAGGATGGTAAGATTTTTACTTTTTATCCTCATTGCATCTTTTCCATACATTATTTTTGAAGCTAAACTTCATTGCTAAGTATGTTACCATACGATGTTCTTCAACAGGGACTCCCGATGAATGTTGTGCCTTATGGGATCGAGACTAAAGGTGTCATGAGTATTATCAACTTACGGCCAAGATATCCTACAGCTTACTTTAGTGCATTCAAGATTAGCGACGAATGCTTAATAGTGCAAGACTGGACCAACTATGTGTTAGGGGAGCGCAGAGAAGTACTAGGGAGCAGCAACCAGAGACGCCTTCCACGATTAGGAGACAGGTTCATCTGCATGCTCCAACTTGATCAAGGAGGAGAGCTATACATGTTTTATGTTCTTTTACCTAAGAGAGAGCAGCAGGAGTGAGTAGCAGGAGTGAGTAGCTGGCTAGAAACGAGTTTCAGGATGATGATGTGCTACACTATTACTATGATGATAAAATAGCTAGTGTTGGTGGTAATGACTATGATGATTATTATTAGCTAGTGTTAGTGGTGATTAAATAAATAATGTTGGTGGTAATGACCATGATGACGATTAAATATCTTGTGCTGGCGGATTAGATTCAAGTGGAGCCAACATGTGGTGCACATCGAAAGTACTACTAATCCAAAGTAGATCAAGTTTGGATTAGTAGTATACTTTTGACATGCACCACATATTGCCTCCACTTGAACCTAATCCACCTTCATTTAATACACTGTTATGGACATAATGATGTAAACCTCATAACAGCTGGTATTGTACCAATATTTGTATGATGGCGCATAAATACACTAAAAATAAAATAATTATAAAAAAATACTAGTAGCGATGGTTAGGAAACACGCTGCAAGTAGATAACTTAGCAGTAGCGCGGTACTGAACAAGCGCTGCAGCTATTTGTACTAGCAGTAGCGCGTGATGGCACGCGTTACTGCTAAGCAATAGCTGTAGCGCCTTATTAGTAGCGCGGCTTCCCGCGCTACTAGTAGGCACAAAACACGCGCTACTGCTAGGGTTTTCCCTAGTAGTGAAAGAGACTTGCCGGTAACGAGATTGAACTAGGTATTGGATACCGACGATCGAATCTCGGACAAGTAACATACCGATGACAAAGGGAACAACGTATGTTGTTATGCGGTTTGACCGATAAAGATCTTCATAGAATATGTAGGAACCAATATGGGCATCCAGGTTCCGCTATTGGTTATTGACCGAGAATAGTTCTAGGTCATGTCTACATAGTTCTCAAACCCGTAGGGTCCGCATGCTTAACGTTACGATGACAGTTTTATTATGAGTTTATAAGTTTTGATGTACCGAAGTTTGTTCAGAGTCCCAGATGTGATCACGGACATGACGAGGAGTCTCGAAATGGTCGAGACATAAAGATTGATATATTGGAAGCCTATGTTTTGACTTAGGAATAGTTCTGGGTGAAATCGGGATTTTACCGGAACACCAGGGGGTTACCGGAACCCTCCCGGTGGTTAATGGGCCTTAGTGGGCCATGAGGGAGAAGAGGAGGGCCGGCCAGGGCAGGCCGCGCGCCCCCTCCCCCTAGTCCTAATAGGACAAGGAAGGGGGGGCGGTGCCCCCCTTTCCTCTTTCCCTCCCCCCAAGTCCTAATGCAACTAGGAAAGGGGGGAGTCCTACTCCCGGTGGGAGTATGACTCCTCCGGCGCGCCTCCTCCTAGGGCCCGCCGCACCCCCCTTGCTGCTTTATATACGGGGGCAAGGGGGCACCCTAGAACACACAAGTTGATCTACGGATCGTTCCTTAGCCCTGTGCGGTGCCCCTCCACCATATTCCACCTCGGTCATATCGTCGCGGAGTTTAGGCGAAGCCCTGCGCCGATAGAACATCATCATTGTCACCACGCCGTCGTGCTGACGGAACTCATCCCCGACGCTTTGCTGGATCGGAGCCCGGGGATCGTCATCGAGCTGAACGTGTGCTGAACTCGGAGGTGCCGTACGTTCGGTGCTTGGATCGGTCGGATCGTGAAGACGTACAACTACTTCAACCGCGTTGTCATAACGCTTCCGCTTACGGTCTACGAGGGTACGTGGACAATACTCTCCCCTCTCGTTGCTATGCGATCACCATGATCTTGCGTGTGCGTAGGAATTTTTTTGAAATTACTACGTTCCCCAACAGTGGCATCCGAGCCTAGTTTTATGCGTAGATGTCATATGCACGAGTAGAACACAAGTGAGTTGTGGGCGATACAAGTCATACTGCTTACCGGCATGTCATACTTTGGTTCGGTGGTATTGTGAGATGAAGCGGCCCAGACCGACATTACGCGTACGCTTACGCGAGACTGGTTTCACAGTTACGAGCACTCGTGCTTAAAGGTGGCTGGCGGGTGTTTGTCTCTCTCACTTTAGCTGAATCGAGTGTGGCTATGCCCGGTCCTTGCGAAGGTTAAAACAGCACTAACTTGACAAACTATCGTTGTGGTTTTGATGCGTAGGTAAGAACGGTTCTTGCTCAGCCCGTAGCAGCCACGTAAAATTTGCAACAACAAAGTAGAGGACATCTAACTTGTTTTTGCAGGGCATGTTGTGATGTGATATGGTCAAGACGTGATACTATATTTTATTGTATAAGATGATCATGTTTTGTAACCGAAGTTATCGGCAACTGGCAGGAGCCATATGGTTGTCGCTTTATTGTATGAAATGCAAACGCCCTGTAATTGCTTTGCTTTATCACTAAGCGGTAGCGATAGTCGTAGAAGCAATAGATGGTGTAACGACAACGATGCTACGATGGAGATCAAGGTGTCGCGCCGGTGACGATGGTGATCACGACGGTGCTTCGAAGATGGAGATCACAAGCACAAGATGATGATGGCCATATCATATCACTTATATTGATTGCATGTGATGTTTATCCTTTATGCATCTTATCTTGCTTTGATTGACGGTAGCATTTTAAGATGATCTCTCACTAAATTATCAAGAAGTGTTCTCCCTGAGTATGCACCGTTGCGAAAGTTCTTCGTGCTTAGACACCACGTGATGATCGGGTGTGATAGGCTCTACGTTCAAATACAACGGGTGCAAAACAGTTGCACACGCGGAGTCCTCAGGTTAAACTTGACGATCCTAGCATATACAGATATGGCCTCGGAACACGGAGACCGAAAGGTCGAACGTGAATCATATAGTAGATATGATCAACATAGTGATGTTCACCATTGAAACTACTCCATCTCACATGATGATCGGACATGGTTTAGTTGATTTGGATCACGTGATCACTTAGATGACTAGAGAGATGTCTGTCTAAGTGGGAGTTCTTAAGTAATATGATTAATTGAACTTAAATTTATCATGAACTTAGTACCTGATAGTGTTTTACTTGTCTATGTTTGTTGTAGATAGATGGCTCGTGCTGTTGTTCCGTTGAATTTTAATGTGTTCCTTGAGAAAGCAAAGTTGAAAGATGATGGTGAAGGAAATATGCCCTAGAGGCAATAATAAAGTTATTATTTATTTCCTCATATCATGATAAATGTTTATTATTCATGCTAGAATTGTATTAACCGGAAACATAATACATGTGTGAATATATAGACAAACAGTGTGTCACTAGTATGCCTCTACTTGACTAGCTTGTTAATCAAAGATGGTTATGTTTCCTAACCATGAACAAGGAGTTGTTATTTGATTAACAAGGTCACATCATTAGTTGAATGATCTGATTGACTTGACCCATTCCGTTAGCTTAGCACTTGATCGTTTAGTATGTTGCTATTGCTTTCTTCATGACTTATACATGTTCCTGTAACTATGATATTATGCAACTCCCGTTTACCGGAGGAACACTTTGGGTACTACCAAACATCACAACGTAACTGGGTGATTACAAAGGAGTACTACAGGTGTCTCCGAAGGTACATGTTGAGTTGGCGTATTTCGAGATTAGGTTTTGTCACTCCGATTATCGGAGAGGTATCTCTGGGCCCTCTCGGTAATGCACATCATTATAAGCCTTGCAAGCAATGTAACCAATGAGTTGGTTACGGGATGATGCATTACAGAACGAGTAAAGAGACTTGCCGGTAACGAGATTGAACTAGGTATTGGATACCGACGATCAAATCTCGGGCAAGTAACATACCGATGACAAAGGGAACAACGTATGTTGTTATGCGGTTTGACCGATAAAGATCTTCGTAGAATATGTAGGAACCAATATGGGCATCCAGGTCCCGCTATTGGTTATTGACCGAGAACAGTTTTAGGTCATGTCTACATAGTTCTCGAACCCGTAGGGTCCGCACGCTTAATGTTTCGTTGACGATATAGTATTATATGAGTTATGCATGTTGGTAACCGAATGTTGTTCGGAGTCCCGGATGAGATCATGGACATGACGAGGAACTCCGGAATGGTCCAGAAATAAAGTTTGATATATGGAATAATAGTGTTTGATCTCCGGAAGGGTTCCGGAATTCACCGGAAGGGGTTCCGGATGTTTCCCGAAATGTTTGGGTACGAGAACACGTTATTTGGGCCAAAGGGGAAAGCCCACAAGGTTTTTGGAAAGCGCAAAAGGAAGTTTTGCGGAGTCCAGGGGCCAGACGCCAGGGTCCCTGGCGTGTGGGTCCAGATGCCGGGAACCCTGGCGTCTGGCCCTGGAGTCTGAGAAGGACTCTTGCCTTTCGGGTGAAACCGACTTTGTGGAGGCTTTTACTCCAAGTTTCGACCCCAAGGCTCAACATATAAATAGAGGGGTAGGGCTAGCACCAAAGACAGATCAAGAAACACCAAGCCGTGTGCCGGCAACCCCGTCCTCTCTAGTTTATCCTCCGTCATAGTTTTCGTAGTGCTTAGGCGAAGCCCTGCGGAAATTGTGCTTCACCAACACCGTCACCACGCCGTCGTGCTGCCGGAACTCATCTACTACTTCGCCCGTCTTGCTGGATCGAGAAGGCGAGGACGTCATCGAGCTGAACGTGTGCAGAACTCGGAGGTGCCGTGCGTTCGGTACTTGGATCGGTCGGATCGTGAAGACGTACGACTACATCAACCGCGTTGATAAACGTTTCCGCTTAGCGATCTTCAAGGGTATGAAGATACACTCCCCCTCTCGTTGCTATACCATCACCATGATCTTGCGTGTGCGTAGGAAATTTTTTGAAATTACTACGTTCCCCAACAGTGGCATCCGAGCCTAGGTTTTTTATGGTTTGATGTTATATGCACGAGTAGAACACAAGTGAGTTGTGGGCGATATAAGTCATACTGCTTACCAACATGTCATACTTTGGTTCGGCGGTATTGTTGGATGAAGCGGCCCGGACCGACATTACGCGTACGCTTACGCGAGACTGGTTTTACCGCCGTGCTTTGCACACAGGTGACTAGCGGGTGTCAGTTTCTCCAACTTTAGTTGAACCGAGTGTGGCTACGCCCGGTCCTTGCGAAGGTTAAAACAGCATCAACTTGACAAACTATCGTTGTGGTTTTGATGCGTAGGTGAGATTGGTTCTTGCTTAAGCCCGTAACAGCCACGTAAAACTTGCAACAACAAAGTAGAGGACGTCTAACTTGTTTTTGCAGGGCATGTTGTGATGTGATATGGCCAAGACATGATGCTATATTTTATTGTATGAGATGATCATGTTTTGTAACCGAAGTTATCGGCAACTGGCAGGAGCCATATGGTTGTCGCTTTATTGTATGAAATGCAAACGCCCTGTAATTGCTTTACTTTATCACTAAGCGGTAGCGATAGTCGTAGAAGCAATAGATGGCGTAAACGACAATGATGCTACGATGGAGATCAAGGTGTCGCGCCGGTGATGATTGTGATCATGATGGTGCTTCGGAGATGGAGATCACAAGCACAAGATGATGATGGCCATATCATATCACTTATATTGATTGCATGTGATGTTTATCCTTTATGCATCTTATCTTGCTTTGATTGACGGTAGCATTTTAAGATGATCTCTCACTAAAATTATCAAGAAGTGTTCTCCCTGAGTATGCACCGTTGCCAAAGTTCGTCGTGCCCAGACACCACGTGATGATCGGGTGTGATAAGCTCTACGTCCATCTACAACGGGTGCAAGCCAGTTTTGCACACGCAGAATACTCAAGTTAAACTTGACGAGCCTAGCATATGCAGATATGGCCTCGGAACACGGAGACCGAAAGGTCGAGCGTGAATCATATAGTAGATATGATCAACATAAGATGTTCACCATTGAAAACTACTCCATCTCACGTGATGATCGGTTATGGTTTAGTTGATTTGGATCACGTGATCACTTAGATGACTAGAGAGATGTCTGTCTAAGTGGGAGTTCTTAAGTAATATGATTAATTGAACTAAAATTTATCATGAACTTAGTACCTGATAGTATCTTGCTTGTCTATGTTGTTTGTAGATAGATGGCCCGTGCTGTTGTTCCGTTGAATTTTAATGCGTTCCTTGAGAAAGCTAAGTTGAAAGATGATGGTAGCAACTACGCGGACTGGGTCCGTAACTTGAGGATTATCCTCATTGCTGCACAGAAAAATTACGTCCTGGAAGCACCGCTGGGTGCCAGGCCTGCTGCTGATGCAACTGACGACGTTAAGAACGTCTGGCAGAGCAAAGCTGATGACTACTCGATAGTTCAATATGCCATGCTTTACGGCTTAGAACCGGGACTTCAACAACGTTTTGAACATCATGGAGCATATGAGATGTTTCAGGAGTTGAAGTTGATATTCCAGAAGAATGCCCGGATTGAGAGATATGAAGTCTCCAATAAATTCTACAGCTGCAAGATGGAGGAGAATAGTTCTGTCAGTGAGCACATACTCAAGATTTCTGGGTATTGTAATCACTTGATTCAACTGGGAGTTACTCTTCCGGATGATAGCGTCATTGACAGAATTCTCCAATCACTTCCACCAAGCTACAAGAGCTTCGTGATGAACTATAATATGCAAGGGATGGATAAGACGATTCCCAAGCTCTTCGCAATGCTGAAGGCTGCGGAGGTAGAAATCAAGAAGGAGCATCAAGTGTTGATGGTTAACAAGACCACTAGTTTCAAGAAAAAGGGCAAAGGGAAGAAGAAGGGGAACTTCAAGAAGAACAGCAAGCAAGTTGCTGCTCAAGAGAAGAAACCCAAGTCCGGACCTAAGCCTGAAACTGAGTGCTTCTACTGCAAGCAGACTGGTCACTGGAAGCGGAACTGCCCCAAGTATTTGGCGGATAAGAAGGATGGAAAGGTGAACAAAGGTATATGTGATATACATGTTATTGATGTGTACCTTACTAGACCTCGCAGTAGCACCTGGGTATTTGATACTGGTTCTGTTGCAAATATTTGCAACTCGAAACAGGGACTACGGATTAAGCGAACACTGGCAAAGGACGAGGTGACGATGCGCGTGGGAAACGGTTCCAAAGTCGATGTGATCGCTGTTGGGGATATCACCACTAGGTGTAAACCGGCCAGCCTGGGCCGAGTTAACTCCGTAGTGGTATAAGCAGAGAAAGGCCCAAGGCCTGTAGTCGGTTTAGAACTTGTAGCCGTAAACCGGCCTGATGTATAACTTGTATTGTAAGTCAGGAGAGAGAGATACCAACCGGGATACGAATATGAACCGGTTGGGACTCTATGAACCGACGGGCGTCACCCGTGTATATAAGGGGACGACCCGGCGACGGTTCAGGGGACAGACAACCACAACTCGATCCTAGGCGAAGCTTGTTTGCTCCCTAGCCATCGAGACCATATCAATTCCATCACAACTAGACGTAGGCTTTTACCTTCATCGAAGGGGCCGAACTAGTATAAACCCTCGTGTCTTTGTGTCCGCTTTAACCCCTTCAAGTAAACCCGTAGCGATGGCTCCACGACTAAGTCCTTTCACTAGGACATCTGCCGTGACAAATCCACGACAGTTGGCGCCCACCGTGGGGCTATCGCACGATGGTTTGACGATCTTGGAGGGCAAGCTCAAAGGACTCGAAGGCTACGTCGTGGGCCGGATGACCAAGAGTCGTCGCGGCCGGATCTACATCGACGACGCCGGATGGGGTCCCGAGGCCGATTCAATTGAGTACGGGTACCGGGTCCCCTTCGGTGGCATACACGTTTTCGTCGGCAAGATCGGGGAGCCTGGGCCTGAGCCGGACATCTGCACCGACCTCGTCGAGACGGCTCAGCGTGCACGACCTGCCCAGGCTAAACCGGCCATGAAGCGTGTCTTCGTTGGAGTCATCCACGGAGGAGAGCACGATGCCGGTTCAGAACATGGTAGTGAGACCGTCGTTTATTCCGGCGACGAATCTTCAACAGGAGAGACTGAGTCATTGTACCAGATACAGGACGATATGATCAGGGGTTGTTCCGATGGCGACAGTATTCCGGACCCCCCAGGCCAGATCAACCGGGTTGGAATATTCATGGCCGGTACGCAGGCAGCGAACCACTCTTCAACCGCTGCAGCGATACTTTCCGGATCAGCAGCGGCAGTGGCAGCAGGGGCAAGAGGCCCGGTGCGCCTGCCGGTTCATGTTCTATCAGACCTGTTTGATGCACTGGCTGCGCTTATGGCAGAGGACAACCCGGCGGATCAGGAGGCTCATAATGCAGAAATTGTGAAAGTGAGAGAGCAGATCACACAAGCCAAAGCGGATCTAGCGGCAGAAAAGGAGCGGATGGCTGCAGAGCGAGCCGCTCTGGACGCTCAGGCTTACAAACTCATGCTTGACCAGAGTGCGTCGCAGGAGGTGTTGAAGCGAAAATATATATCACGCCTACCATTAGGGTTTGATCCCAAAAATCTCTTTCAGACCCCAGGAGCCGGACCCAGTAATCCGCTTCAGCACCGGGAGGCAAACCGGATTGAGGCACCGGGACCAGGGGCGACGGTCCAACCACGCTAGATGGAGCCTCCTCCGCAGAACATGGTGGTTCCCCCGCCGGTTCAGACACCCCCAGGTCACTATTCTAATCCTATGGACAACCTTGTTGCGGCCGCTGCACGATTGGAGGCTATCCCGGTCGAAGGGGATTCCCTGCAAGCAGTAGAGACGCGCCGGGTTAAGGAGCTTCTCCGGACTGCACTGATTCAACAGGAGGCATATTCATATAGCCGCGATCGAATTCACTCTACGCCCCGTCCAAGCCGGAGCTATAGCAGGCGCGTGGATGAACCGGCCATATCAAGCAACGCGCGGGATCGTGAAGCGGCCCGTGGTAACAACCCGGCGGGCGGTGTTCGTGATGTTCAGGAGCTGGTGGATCGGGCCCGGGCGCGAAGAGAGGCCGAATTAGCAGCGCAGGATGACGCGGGTCAACATACACCGGTTCGCCCTACCACCTTCGCCGGATCGGGAGTCGCATCCGCTTTAGGGGTGCCCTGTTTGATCCCCGCTTTACGCAATGTACGCCTGCCTAAAGACTTTAAGGGCCCACGCAAGGTACCGAATTACACCGCCGATTTGTCCCCTGAAGCGTGGGTTGAAAGTTATGAGATGGCCATGGAGATGTTAGATGTGGATGAGGCCGCGTGTGCGAAATACTTCACCATGATGCTTGAAGGCACGGCTCGTACTTGGTTGAAGAGCCTGCCGCCCAACTCTATCAGCTCATGGGCCCAGTTACGGGCCCGGTTTATCCAGAATTTCAAGGATACATGTAAGCAGCCCAAGTCCATAGTAGACCTAGCGGCTTGTGTCTAGGAGGAAGGGGAGTCAACGACCCGTTGGGTACGCCGGGTTTCGGAGATTTTGCACTCCTCTGACAGGATCAACGCTGACTCTGCAATCTTAACCTTAGAAGGCAATTGCCGGTTTGAGCCTTTAAAATTGAAATTGGGGCGCATGAAGCGGTTCTGTAATGACATGGGAACCCTCATGGCTGCTTTGGTGAAGTATGCTGATTCGGGCAGTACTAAGGATCCCGAGGCTGATGATGATGAAGCAGGGAAGGGAAAGAAGAATAGCAACTCCAAAGGGCAGCAGTACAAACCGGCGGGACATGGAAACGGAGGCAAGCGCAAAGCGGATGGCAACATGGATTTCGTGGCCAATACTAATGCACAGGACAGGGGGCAGCGGCGCAGAGGCAAAGCGAATCGGGGTCCAAATCCTAATGCGAGCCGTTTGAATTACTTGTTGAATCAACCTTGCCCCAAGCACAGGACGAAGGAGTCCCCAGCGAACCATCTCTGGAAAGATTGTTATATTATGCAGGAGTTCAAAAATTCTAATGCTTTCCGGTATGACCAGGGGTCAGGTGGTGGTTCAGGATCCGGTTTCCACGGGACGGGTCACGATGGAGCTTCCGGTTCAGGTCTTAATCAAGGCGGTCACAACAGTCAGAATAATCAGAACGGCCAGCAGCAGCAGCAACAGCAGTCGGGTTATCAGAGTCAACCAAAGCAGTTGAATAGTGGGCAGTATCATGTTTTCACAACTAGCTTGGATAAGCGTGACCGAAAGCTTCACAAACGAGCAGTGAACTCTGTTGAACCGGCCTTGCCACGTTATTTACGTTGGTCGGAGCAGCCTATCGTGTGGAGCAGAGAGGACCATCCCCCCCGGATTGATAATCCGGGCCAGCTGGCATTAGTGGTAGACCCTCAGGTGGGGGGTTATAAATTCACTAAGGTGCTTACGGATGGAGGAAGTAGTATTAATATACTATACTATGAAACTTTCCGTCGCATGGGTCTAACAGACAAGGATCTCAGACCGTCCAATACGGTGTTCCACGGTGTAGTACCAGGCAAATCTGCATATCCTGTCGGTAAGATAGCCCTGGATGTGGATTTTGGAGACGAGAATGATTCCCGGTCTGAAAAGTTAACCTTTGAGGTAGTAAAGATCCGGAGTCCATATCACGCCTTGTTTGGACGGCTGGCTTATGCTAAGTTCATGGCACGACCTTGTTATATCTACCTGCAGCTCAAAATGCCGGGTTACAAGGGAACGATAACGGTGCATGGAAGCCGCCGGGTTGCTTTGGAATGTGAGGAAGGTGATGCAGCTTATGCAGAGGCGGTCTGTGCCACAGAGGAGCTGAAGTTCTATAAGGACAATGTTGATCCGGCAGATATGACCCCTTTAAAGAAACCTACTACGGAGCATGAATCGGATCTGAAGTTTAAATCGGCAGCTAAGACCAAACTTGTTGACTTCGTGCCAGGCGATTCGTCCAAGCAGTTCACTGTCAGTGCCAACCTGGATCTCAAATAGGAAAGCGCGCTCATCGAGTTCATCCGTGAGAATCGGGACATCTTTGCATGGAAACCATCTGACATGCTAGGTGTACCGAGGGAACTTGCTGAGCACACACTTAATGTGGATCCTAAGTATAAACCGGTGAAACAGTTCCTCCGCCGGTTTAACGAGGAAAGGCGCAAAGCCATTGGAGAGGAAGTGGCCAGGCTTTTGGTAGCTGGCTTTATCATTGAAGTCTTTCATCCGGAGTGGCTTGCTAATCCGGTGTTGGTCCTTAAGAAAAACGGCACTTGGCGTATGTGTGTGGATTACACAGATCTTAACAAGGCCTGTCCAGCGGACCCTTTTGCCCTCCCCCGCATTGATCAGATTATTGATGCCACAGCAGGCTATGAGCGTTTAAGTTTTTTGGATGCGTACTCTGGATATCATCAGATCAAAATGGCGGTTAAGGACCAGGAGAAAACGGCGTTTATAACTCCCTTTGGAGCCTTCTGCTATGTATCTATGCCTTTTGGGCTCAAGAGCGCCCAGGCTACTTATCGGCGGTGTGTACAGAATTGCCTGCACACACAGATCGGCCGCAATGTGCATGCTTATGTGGATGATATTGTAGTGAAATCAAGACAAAAGGAGACACTGGTGGATGATTTGAAGGAAACCTTTGACAACTTGCGCATTTACAAGATGATGCTTAATCCGGCCAAGTGCGTCTTTGGTGTTCCGGCAGGCAAGTTATTGGGGTTCCTGGTATCTAACAGAGGAATTGAGGCTAATCCGGAGAAAATTAAAGCTATTACTTCCTTGGCTAAACCGAAGTGTATCAATGATGTTCAGCGATTGGCAGGCAGGATCGCTGCGCTGAGCCAGTTTATCAGCCGCCTCGGAGAAAAGGCCATCCCCTTATACCAGATGCTGAGGAAAACAGATAATTTCGTCTGGAGTCCGGCTGCTGACGAAGCATTTGAGGACTTAAAGCGGCAATTGGCCAATCCGCCTGTTCTTGCGGCTCCGGTTGACAAGGAGCCGTTGTTGTTATATGTGGCAGCCAATGCTCGAGCAGTAAGCGTGGCTATTGTGGTGGAGCGCAAGGAAGCAGGCAAGGAATATCCGGTTCAGCGGCCGGTTTATTATATAAGTGTGGTACTTATTGAGTCCAAGCAAAGGTATCCGCATTGGCAGAAGCTAGTCTATGGTGTTTTCATGGCCAGTCGGAAATTGAAGCAGTATTTCCAAGTGCACCCTATCACAGTGGTCAGTTCAGCTCCTTTGGGTGATATCATACAGAACCGGGAGGCGACTGGCCGGATTGCCAAATGGGCCATAGAGCTTGGGCCGCATGGACTGAAATATATACCACGGACAGCGGTGAAGTCTCAAGCACTTGTTGATTTCATTAATGATTGGACGGACTTACAAGCACCAGAGGAGAAGCCGGATCACACATATTGGACTATTCATTTCGATGGATCCAGGCAGTTGGAAGGCTCGGGGGCTGGAGTCGTGTTAACTTCCCCGCGAGGTGATAAGTTTTGTTATGTTCTCCGCTTAATGTTCCCTTGTACTAATAATGCAGCTGAGTACGAAGCCTTGCTCCATGGTCTCCGGATGGCTAAAGAGATGAACTTAAGCCGGGTTAAGTGCTTTGGTGAATCGGACCTGGTGGCTCAGCAGGTATCTGGCACTTGGGATTCCAAGGACCCGCTTATGGCCGCATATCGTCGAGAAGTGGATAATATTGCGGGTTGCTTCAAGGGTTATCAAGTGGATCATGTGGATCGCCGGAAGAACGAAGCGGCAGACGCTTTAAGCCGGTTGGGTTCTCAGCGTAAACCGGTCCCGCCTAATGTCTTTTTGGACGTATTGCATAACCCGTCAGTCCTGCTCCCTGGTGAAGCGGATTTGGCTATTCCTGATCCGGAGGCCCAATTGGTGGCGGCACTGCATGCTATTCAGGATTGGACGGTTCCTTTTCTTGCGTACATGACTCGAGGGGAATTACCAGAAGATGAGATTCTGGCCAGACAGATAATCCGGCGCTCCAAGTCTATGACGATTCTTAATGGTGAGCTGCATCATTGCAGTGTATCAGGGGCATTTCAACGGTGTGTTTCTCCTGAGGAAGGATGTGAAATCTTAAGAGAAATCCATGAAGGGGACTGTGGACATCATGCCGGCTCAAAATCTCTGGTGGCAAAGGCGTTTCGTCACGGATTTTACTGGTTGACAGCACATGCTGATGCGGAGGACTTGGTTAAACGGTGTGATGGATGTCAGAAATTTTCCAGGCGTGCTCATGTACCGGCACAAGAGCTGAGGATGATCCCAATAACGTGGCCGTTTGCAACTTGGGGGTTGGATATGGTTGGACCCTTTAAACGGTCCAAGGATAAGAAGACCCACCTGCTGGTGGCAGTGGACAAATTTACCAAGTGGGTTGAAGCGGAGCCTGTCAGCAAGTGTGATGCAGCAACAGCGGTGCAGTTCATCAAAAAGGTGATCTTCCGGTTTGGCTTTCCACACAGTATCATTACTGATAATGGTACTAATTTATCCAAGGGTGCTATGAAAGAGTTCTGTGAACGTGAGCACATCCGGCTGGACGTGTCATCAGTGGCTCACCCCCAGTCCAATGGACAGGCAGAGCGAGCTAATCAAGAGATCTTGCAAGGCATCAAACCCCGTCTTATGGTTCCGTTGCAGAGGACACCGGGATGTTGGGTTGAAGAGCTACCATCTGTACTCTGGAGTATCAATACTACGCCAAACCGGTCCACTGGATAGACACTGTTCTTTATGGTTTATGGAGCAGAGGCAGTTCTCCCCAGCGATATCCGGCATGACTCGCCTCGTGTGGCGGCTTATGTTGAAGCGGACAACGAGACGGCACGGCAAGACGCTTTGGACCTATTGGATGAGGAGCGTGATATGGCGGATGCCCGTTCGGCGATCTACCAGCAAGATCTTCGGCGTTATCACAGTCGCCGGGTTAAAACCAGAACCTTTCAAGAAGGAGATTTGGTGCTTCGGCTCATCCAAGACCAGACAAATATGCACAAGCTATCCCCGCCTTGGGAAGGACCTTTTGTGGTCAGCAAGAATCTACACAACGGGTCATACTATCTGATTGATATTCGAGAGCATCAAGACTCACGCACATCAGAGGAGGAGACCAACAGGCCGTGGAACATAGATCATCTTCGGCCTTACTACACTTGAGCCATCAGCTCTATTTCTGTACATATCATGACAATGTATATATTATCTTCGATATAATAAAACCGGAGCCTCAGCTAAAGCGGGGTCTCTGTCTTTCTCATCATGCGTGGTTACATGGAGTGATTCTGTTTTTAAAGCGGCCTCCGGTTTACCCCTTGACATTTGTTTATTATCACTTGGGGGCTTGGTCGTGTCCGAACCAATGCAACACCTCTTGATAGGCGAAAGCCACCAGATCATTTGGGGACACGGTCAAGTCTGAACCGGTCACGCCTCTTGGTCGGCCTACAGGGCCAGAGTCATTTGGGGCTTGGTCGAACCCGAACCAATGTCATGCCACTTGGCCGGCGTATTGCCACGAGTCTTTTGGGGACCTGGCCGACTGGCACCATCGCTACGCCTTCGGGGAGCTTGGTTGTGTCTGACCATGGTAATGCCATCTGACCAGCTCAGTAAAGCTTTTATTTTGCAAAAAGTTGTTGCTTTTGTTGCCATATTTTCTCATAATTGGTATTCGATTTTTTGTTGCGTTTTTTAAACCGACAACGTTTTTTATCCGGTTCAACTGTCAATTACAAATTGACAGAACACGGTTAAAACTTACTACGGAGTTTATTTACCCGGTTTACCTTTTTCTTGTTATCATCATTAAATAACAAGGGGGCTTGTGCTGATTCAGCACAGGCTATATGGGAGTTGTTTTTTTTCCCCGATTTACCGACGGTCATGGTTTTTAAAGGCCTCCGTTTTCAGCTCGGCTACGCCAGCTTCATGCCCAGATATGGCAGGTATTTGTATCACATATTTGTTGCATTTCTGATATGTATATTCAATATCATAAACCGGCTGGCGGTATCACCGCCACCGAGGTTCAAATTTTTCTGGTTGCAGGAAGTACGAATCAAGCAAAGTTTCACTACTTATGCACGAAGGCATATTCAAACCGGAAGTATTAACTAAAGTTATTACAAGGCAACACGGTGCCCAAGTAAGATCATTGTTCTTTGGCCAACCGCCAACGACAGATATTTGAACCGGCCTCCGGTTCAAGCCTGCTCTTCATCTTCCGCCGCTTCCGCTTCCTCGTCTCTACCCATTGGCTGGAAATCCACAGTTGTCCAGTCGATTCCCATTAACGCTTGAAAAACAGCTTCCTCATGGATCAGGGAAGACGGTTCAATATCAGGGGCGTAGGTATGCTTACGGATTGGAGGGATCAGATTTTCCGCTTCAAAAGTTGGGGCTGGCACTCGTTTGTTCTGGTCATTGTATTGTGCTTGATAATGCTCCAAATCTGCTTCTTCGGCCAGCTGACAAGCCAGAGGGCGCACTGCACGATTTATTGCCCGTAAATCCTCTTCATTAAAATCAGAACCATCTTCCTTCACACTGGGGTAGCCTTGAGCTGCTTCCACCGGATCAAAATCTGGTACCCATGCCTTGGCTCGGATCAAAGCATTAATAGCCCCGGTCCGGGCAGCAGATCTTTTCACCTCCTCAATCCGGGCAGGAAGCATGGACAACCGGTTCAGAGTATCTTGGATCAAGGAAGGTGCCGGGTTGTTATGCGAGGCTGTGGTGATGATACGTTGGGCTCCGGTATATAACTGTTCTACTAAGGTGTAGACAGCCTTCAGCTTCTTCCGCACATCGTTTCCCAAGTGCCCAATGCGTGTGCCTACAACAGTAAAGAATTAGTCTCAAACCGGAGTTATACTACAGCAGATTCGAAACATCACAATTGTTCAAAGGAGCTTACCAAAGATTGCCGCAGTCATAGAGTGTACTTGCCGCTTTACGGCTGTCAGATCATCTACCACCGGTTTAAGGGCAGCTTCAGCATTTTCTGCTCGTTTGATTAAATTGGCCTTCTCAGTGGCCCAGTCAGCCTGTTCTTTCTTGAAGCCTTCCTTCAATTGTTCAGTGGCGTTCAAAGCACTGGTTAATTCTCTCTTGGCCTTCTCTGTTTCGGCCTGCTGGGTTTTCAACGCCTTTTCTAAATCGGCAATCCGGTCCTCCTTGATTTTCACCTCAGCCTGTGTATTGATAGTATGTTCAGCAAGCAATTCAAGATAGTCAAAAGTCTCAACCACACAACAAAGTTATATGCTTGACACTTGGGGGCTAATGTACCTTTGATTTTTTATATCTACTAGATGACAAAAGTCCCAAGCTCAATACAAGTATTCAACTTGGCACTTGGGGGCTAATGGCTATTTGATCTATGTATGTTTCCAAAGGCAGTTTCTTATTGAAGCCCCGGTCTAAGTATGCAAAGTTAAACCGGCCCTTGGGGGCTATGCAGGTGGATTTCAAAATTGTGAAGGAATATATTCAAGTCCCGGTTTGATCAAGATTACAAACCGGCCCTTGGGGGCTAGACGGACTGATATAATGGGAGTAAATAAAGGATTGGGTTACCTCAAACTTGTCTCTCGTTAGCTTGACCAGGCCAGCTTCATAGTCACGGCTAGTATAAAGCCGGTTTAAATAGCCGGAATGAAGGTCTTGGGCGCTCAGAGCAGCATATGTCTCCAGTTCAACATCCCATTTTCCTTTATTCAAAGTGGAAAAATCTTCTTTCACAGTGTGCCTGGTTAAAGTTGCAGGATTCCCCGGTTTAGAACGGCCCATACCAGTAATTACAACGTCATCATCTTTGGACTCGACGGATTGTGTGGGCACGGCCGTTTTGTCAGCAGGACTGTGGGATTTATCAAACCGGACGGTGCTGGCAGGTGGATCGGCAGAGGTTGACGTGTTAACAGGCCTTTCTTCGGGGATAACAGCATCTTGTATCGGAGGATCATTGGGAATGTCTTCAGAGGCAAAATTTTCAAGATCTGGTGCTCTCTCATGATCTAAGGCGGCATCTTCTTCAGCAGTTTTATCCAAACGGGCCTTCTTGCTGGGTTTCGGTTTGGTTCTAAGAGACAAAGAGTCAGGGAAAAGCGTAACCATTATACAAGATATTAGAAGCATATGGTCGGTTTGGCTTACCCGACGGCTATCTTCAATGGTGGTAACTGAGTAGCCGATGATTCACCAGAGGATGAATGGGAAGTGACCTGATAATCGGAGTCGGACGGATTAAGAGGTTGACGGAAGAAACCCGCTTTAGAATTTAAAGCAATAAAAAGGTCGGAGACCTCGGAGCGGCGTTTTCGAACCGGGCTGTTTGGTAAACCGGCTGAGGTAACTACCTGACCACTGTGCCGGGTTGTGCGGCGAGCTTCATGTTGATGCGTCTTCATAAGAAGTTTGGGATCCAAATAAGCAAGAGGGTGAGAAAAATTAACTTTCCGGTTTGCCTGGCGAAATTTTGGCAAAGGCAAATCTGCTGAATCGGAAGAGAGAATAGTTACCTCAGCGAATCCTGCATTGCTGGTCTCAGCGTCGTCCTGACAAGCATCATCATCAATAAGGCGTGTAAAAAGCAAGCCAAGAGAATCAAGTTCTACCTCAAGATCCGGATTACCCACATCATCGTCAATGGCTGGGTCAGATGAAGCAGTGGTCTTTCTCTTATGGGCTGATTTCTTGACAACTTTTGTTTTGGGCCGGATTGGCCGCCCTGCTTTCTCTGCTTTATCTTGTGAAAGTTTCTTGCTCCAAAATGGATTATCACCCTGGATCAGAAATAATTAAATGTTAGATACATGAAGCAGTAACAGGTTTAATGATGGAACGACTAGAAACTTACCGCAGGCGGTTTGTTGAAGGCGCAGTAAGGAGCTAGACCGGTTTGAGCACAAAGGTGCTCCGGTTCATTCAGCATTCTTTTTACCGAGTCCGTAACTTCATCATCAGAGAGTTGAAGTTTGGTGTGTCGGAGTGGGTCGTCGACACTATCAGTGTACTGGCACATCAAACCGGAGCGCCGGCTAAGAGGTAGTATGCCCCATGATAACCAGCAGCGTGCAAGATCTATTCCTGTCAAACCGTTAGCCATAAAAGCTTGGAGCTTGGACAGTTGCGGGGCGTATTTGCTTCTATCTTTGGCGCTCAATCTTTGTGGAAACGGATGGGTGTTGCTTAACCGCTCTGGACGAAAGCCAGGTAAGGGATTTTCATCTTCAGGAGAAGTATCTTTGCAATAAAACCAAGTCGCATTCCACTCCTTGGGGTGAGTATGGAGTTTGACGTGGGGATAGGTGATCTCCTTCCTCTTTTGAATAGCCATGCCACCCAATTCAGTATTGGGGCCGTCAGTGAATTCAGTGCGACGGTTTAGATGGAAGAGGTCTCTAAATAGTTCAACAGAAGGTTCCTCTTGAAGATATACTTCAGATAGTACTTGAACGTGGCATAAATTGGTGACGGAGTTGGGGCCAATGTCCTGGGGACGGAGCTGAAAATTGGCTAGCATGTCCCGGTAAAATTTTGAACCGGGCGGTTTGAAGCCCGGGCCAGGTGATCTGCGAAGACCACAACTTCTCCTTCCTGGGGTGTGGGAGTACTTTCCTTTCCAGGGACCCTCCAGTGGACTGTATCTTTGTCATCTAAAGTGCCAATAGAAACTAGATCATCCAGCTGTGACTCGGTGACACGAGAAGGAACCCAGTTGCATTCATACACTTGCTTGGCCATGCTGAGATCTACAAGAAATAATTGATCCGGTTCAAGAGCATGCTTGAGACAAGGTATTGATCTAAGTTATGATAAACCGGAGGCAGTGTCCATAAACCGGTTTCCTGTGATATGATATCAGGTGGATTCTGGCGGTTCAAGGGGACTAATGATATATATGTGCCGGTTTAGCTGTCTTTTCCTATGGTGAGTTAAACCGCCTAATCCAGGTTTTAGAAGCAATTGAAGCAATAGATAGTTAGTATACAGAAACAAGTTTCGCAACATCCTATTATGGCTGCGGATCAAACGTGAGCTTACGGAAAGCAGAAAATATTTCGAGGAATAAGGCAAAAACAGAAGTGAGCTATAAAGCAGGTGTATGCGGAAGATCCGTGGGCGTAGATGAGAAGATTACAGCGGATGCGCAAGGATCACTATTAAAAGCAGCACAGGTTCATGGATTCATTCAAAATCAAAGCAACAGATATGAACATGCGAAGAACACAGCACGGAACTGGAACCCTAAAAGACAGATCTAGGTCAAGAAAGGGAGGAAGTTTACCGGGAATGGAGAAGACGCGGAAAGAAGCCGCAACGCTCTGGTACGATCAGGTTGATGCAGCGGCCTAGGACGAGGCGAAAGTCGACGACTGTGGCGGAGCTCCAAGACCAGCGGCGCGAGGAAGACGAAGGAGAGAGGACGAAGGGAAAGAAAGAAATGACCCTTCGGTCCTATTTATACAGCGACAGAGCTAGGTCAAATGCGCGGATCCAGGAACTGCCGTTTAAAGAAGGCGTTATAAATGATAAGATGATGTCATGCCGGTTTACAGTAACCAGGAGTTGGTGACGACACGGCGGTTTACCAACTACTAGAAGATGTCGAAGATACAAGCTTTGTGAAGGATTGACATGAACTAGTTCAAATCAATCTGGGGCCTAATGTTGGGGATATCACCACTAGGTGTAAACCGGCCAGCCTGGGCCGAGTTAACTCCGTAGTGGTATAAGCAGAGAAAGGCCCAAGGCCTGTAGTCGGTTTAGAACTTGTAGCCGTAAACCGGCCTGATGTATAACTTGTATTGTAAGTCAGGAGAGAGAGATACCAACTGGGATACGAATATGAACCGGTTGGGACTCTATGAACCGACGGGCGTCACCCGTGTATATAAGGGGACGACCCGGCGACGGTTCAGGGGACAGACAACCACAACTCGAGCCTAGGCGAAGCTTGTTTGCTCCCTAGCCATCGAGACCATATCAATTCCATCACAACTAGACGTAGGCTTTTACCTTCATCGAAGGGGCCGAACTAGTATAAACCCTCGTGTCTTTGTGTCCGCTTTAACCCCTTCAAGTAAACCCGTAGCGATGGCTCCACGACTAAGTCCTTTCACTAGGACATCTGCCGTGACAAATCCACGACAATCGCGGTCGGCACGCTACCTCTACATCTACCTTCGGGATTAGTATTAGACCTAAATAATTGTTATTTGGTGCCAGCGTTGAGCATGAACATTATATCTGGATCTTGTTTGATGCGAGACGGTTATTCATTTAAATCAGAGAATAATGGTTGTTCTATTTATATGAGTAATATCTTTTATGGTCATGCACCCTTGAAGAGTGGTCTATTTTTGATGAATCTCGATAGTAGTGATACCCATATTCATAGTGTTGAAACCAAAAGATGCAGAGTTGATAATGATAGTGCAACTTATTTGTGGCACTGCCGTTTGGGTCATATCGGTATAAAGCGCATGAAGAAACTCCATACTGATGGACTTTTGGAGCCACTTGATTATGAATCACTTGGTACTTGCGAACCGTGCCTCATGGGCAAGATGACTAAACCGCCGTTCTCCGGTACTATGGAGAGAGCAACAGATTTGTTGGAAATCATACATACAGATGTATGTGGTCCAATGAATGTTGAGGCTCGTGGCGGATA
The DNA here is from genome assembly GCF_002162155.2 of Triticum dicoccoides. Lineage (NCBI taxonomy): Eukaryota > Viridiplantae > Streptophyta > Magnoliopsida > Poales > Poaceae > Triticum > Triticum dicoccoides. The sequence continues at coordinate 646,605,701 of NC_041381.1, read as the reverse complement.
TCGTTATTTTCTCACCTTCACAGATGATTTAAGCAGATATGGGTATATCTACTTAATGAAACATAAGTCTGAAACATTTGAAAAGTTCAAAGAATTTTAGAGTGAAGTTGAAAATCATCGTAACAAGAAAATAAAGTTTTTACGATCTGATTGTGGAGGAGAATATTTGAGTTACGAGTTTGGTCTACACTTAAAACAATGTGGAATAGTTTCGCAACTCACGCCACCCGGAACACCACAGCGTAATGGTGTGTCCGAACGTCATAATCGTACTTTACTTGATATGGTGCGGTCTATGATGTCTCTTACAGATTTACCGCTATCGTTTTGGGGTTATGCTCTAGAGACAACCACATTCACGTTAAATAGGGCACCGTCGAAATCCGTTGAGACGACACCTTATGAACTATGGTTTGGCAAGAAACCAAAGTTGTCGTTTCTTAAAGTTTGGGGTTGCGATGCTTATGTGAAAAAGCTTCAACCTGATAAGCTCGAACCCAAATCGGAGAAATCTGTCTTCATAGGATACCCAAAGGAGACAGTTGGGTACACCTTCTATCACAGATCCGAAGGCAAGACATTTGTTGCTAAGAATGGATCCTTTCTAGAGAAGGAGTTTCTCTCGAAAGAAGTGAGTGGGAGGAAAGTAGAACTTGATGAGGTAACTGTACCTACTCCCTTGTTGGAAAATAACACATCACAGGAACCGGTTTCTGTGACGTCAAAACCAACTAGTGAGGAAGTTGATGATGATGATCATAGAACTTCAGATCAAGTTAATACAGAACCACGTAGGTCGAACAGAGTAAGATCCGCACCAGAGTGGTACGGTAATCCTATTCTGGAAGTCATGCTACTAGATCATGATGAACCTACGAACTATGAAGAAGCGATGGTGAGCCCAGATTCCGCAAAATGGCTTGAAGCCATGAAATCTGAGATGGGATCCATGTATGATAACAAAGTATGGACTTTGGTTGACTTGCCCGATGGTTGGCAAGCAATTCAGAATAAATGGATCTTCAAGAAGAAGACTGACGCTGACGGTAATGTTACTATCTACAAAGCTCAACTTGTTGCAAAAGGTTTTCGACAAGTTCAAGGGGTTGACTACGATGAGACCTTCTCACCCATAGCGATGCTTAAGTCTGTCCGAATCATGTTAGCAATTGCTGCATTTTACGATTATGAAATTTGGCAAATGGATGTAAAAATTGCATTCCTGAATGGATTTCTGGAAGAAGAGTTGTATATGATGCAACCAGAAGGTTTTATCGATCCAAAGGGAGCTAACAAAGTGTGCAAGCTCCAACGTTCCATTTATGGACTGGTGCAAGCCTCTCGGAGTTGGAATAAACGTTTTGATAGTGTGATCAAAGCATTTGGTTTTATACAGACTTTTGGAGAAGCCTGTATTTACAAGAAAGTGAGTGGGAGCTCTGTAGCATTTCTAATATTATATGTGGATGACATATTATTGATTGGAAATGATATAGAATTTCTGGATAGCATAAAGGGATACTTGAATAAAAGTTTTTCTATGAAAGACCTCGGTGAAGCTGCTTACATATTAGGCATTAAGATCTATAGAGATAGATCAAGACGCTTAATTGGACTTTCACAAAGCACATACCTTGACAAAGTTTTGAAGAAGTTCAAAATGGATCAAGCAAAGAAAGGGTTCTTGCCTGTATTGCAAGGTGTGAATTTGAGTAAGACTCAAAGCTCGACCACTGCAGAAGATAGAGAGAAAATGAAAAGTGTTCCCTATGCTTCAGCCATAGGCTCTATCATGTATGCAATGCTGTGTACCAGACCTGATGTGTGCCTTGCTATAAGTCTAGCAGGGAGGTACCAAAGTAATCCAGGAATGGATCACTGGACAGCGGTCAAGAACATCCTGAAATACCTGAAAATGACTAAGGATATGTTTCTCGTATATGGAGGTGACAAAGAGCTCATCGTAAATGGTTACGTTGATGCAAGCTTTGACACTGATCCGGACGATTCTAAATCGCAAACCGGATACGTGTTTACATTAAACGGTGGAGCTGTCAGTTGGTGCAGTTCAAAGCAAAGCGTCGTGGCCGGATCTACATGTGAAGCGGAATACATAGCTGCTTCGGAAGCAGCCAATGAAGGAGTCTGGATGAAGGAGTTCATATCCGATCTAGGTGTCATACCTGGTGCATCGGGTCCAATGAAAATCTTTTGTGACAATACTGGAGCTATTGCCTTAGCAAAGGAATCCAGATTTCACAAGAGAACCAAGCACATCAAGAGACGCTTCAATTCCATTCGGGATCTAGTCCAGGTGGGAGACATAGAGATTTGCAAGATACATACGGATCTGAATGTTGCAGACCCGTTGACTAAGCCACTTCCACGAGAAAAACATGATCAACACCAAGACTCCATGGGTGTTAGAATCATTACTGTGTAATCTAGATTATTGACTCTAGTGCAAGTGGGAGACTGAAGGAAATATGCCCTAGAGGCAATAATAAAGTTATTATTTATTTCCTCATATCATGATAAATGTTTATTATTCATGCTAGAATTGTATTAACCGGAAACATAATACATGTGTGAATATATAGACAAACAGTGTGTCACTAGTATGCCTCTACTTGACTAGCTTGTTAATCAAAGATGGTTATGTTTCCTAACCATGAACAAGGAGTTGTTATTTGATTAACAAGGTCACATCATTAGTTGAATGATCTGATTGACTTGACCCATTCCGTTAGCTTAGCACTTGATCGTTTAGTATGTTTCTATTGCTTTCTTCATGACTTATACATGTTCCTGTAACTATGAGATTATGCAACTCCCATTTACCGGAGGAACACTTTGGGTACTACCAAACGTCACAACGTAACTGGGTGATTATAAAGGAGTACTACAGGTGTCTCCGAAGGTACATGTTGAGTTGGCGTATTTCGAGATTAGGTTTTGTCACTCCGATTATCGGAGAGGTATCTCTGGGCCCTCTCGGTAATGCACATCATTATAAGCCTTGCAAGCAATGTAACCAATGAGTTGGTTACGGGATGATGCATTACAGAACGAGTAAAGAGACTTGCCGGTAACGAGATTGAACTAGGTATTGGATACCGACGATCAAATCTCGGGCAAGTAACATACCGATGACAAAGGGAACAACGTATGTTGTTATGCGGTTTGACCGATAAAGATCTTCATAGAATATGTAGGAACCAATATGGGCATCCAGGTCCCGCTATTGGTTATTGACCGAGAACAGTTTTAGGTCATGTCTACATAGTTCTCGAACCCGTAGGGTCCGCACGCTTAACGTTTCGTTGACGATATAGTATTATATGAGTTATGCATGTTGGTAACCGAATGTTGTTCGGAGTCCCGGATGAGATCATGGACATGACGAGGAACTCCGGAATGGTCCGGAAATAAAGTTTGATATATGGAATAATAGTGTTTGATCTCCGGAAGGGTTCCGGAATTCACCGGAAGGGGTTCCGGATGTTTCCCGAAATGTTTGGGTACGAGAACACGTTATTTGGGCCAAAGGGGAAAGCCCACAAGGTTTTTGGAAAGCGCAAAAGGAAGTTTTGCGGAGTCCAGGGGCCAGACGCCAGGGTCCCTGGCGTCTGGGTCCAGACGCCGGGAACCCTGGCGTCTGGCCCTGGAGTCCGAGAAGGACTCTTGCCTTTCGGGTGAAACCGACTTTGTGGAGGCTTTTACTCCAAGTTTCGACCCCAAGGCTCAACATATGAATAGAGGGGTAGGGCTAGCACCAAAGACACATCAAGAAACACCAAGCCGTGTGCCGGCAACCCCGTCCTCTCTAGTTTATCCTCCGTCATAGTTTTCGTAGTGCTTAGGCGAAGCCCTGCGGAAATTGTGCTTCACCAACACCGTCACCACGCCGTCGTGCTGCCGGAACTCATCTACTACTTTGCCCGTCTTGCTGGATCGAGAAGGCGAGGACGTCATCGAGCTGAACGTGTGCAGAACTCGGAGGTGCCGTGCATTCGGTACTTGGATCGGTCGGATCGTGAAGACGTACGACTACATCAACCGCGTTGATAAACGTTTCCGCTTAGCAATCTTCAAGGGTATGAAGATACACTCCCCCTCTCGTTGCTATACCATCACCATGATCTTGCGTGTGCGTAGGAAATTTTTTGAAATTACTACGTTCCCCAACAGATGGTAGCAATTACACGGACTGGGTCCGTAACCTGAGGATTATCCTCATTGTTGCACAGAAGAATTACGTCCTGGAAGCACCGCTGGGTGCCAGGCCTGCTGCTGATGCAACTGACGATGTTAAGAACGTCTGGCAGAGCAAAGCTGATGACTACTCGATAGTTCAGTGTGCCATGCTTTACGGCTTAGAACCGGGTCTTCAACGATGTTTTGAACGTCATGGAGCATATGAGATGTTCCAGGAGTTGAAGTTAATATTTCAAGCAAATGCCCAGATTGAGAGATATGAAGTCTCCAATAAGTTCTATAGCTGCAAGATGGAGGAGAATAGTTCTGTCAGTGAACACATACTCAAAATGTCTGGGTATAATAATCACTTGATTCAACTGGGAGTTAATCTTCCTGATGATAGTGTCATTGACAGAATTCTTCAATCAGTGCCACCAAGCTACAAAAGCTTCGTGATGAACTATAATATGCAAGGGATGGACAATACTATTCCCGAGCTCTTCGCAATGCTAAAAGCCGCGGAGGTAGAAATCAAAAAGGAGCATCAAGTGTTGATGGTTAACAAGACCACCAGTTTCAAGAAAAAGGGCAAAGGGAAGAAGAAGGGGAACTTCAAGAAGAACAGCAAACAAGTTGCTGCTCAAGAGAAGAAACCCAAGTCTGGACCTAAGCCTGAAACTGAGTTCTTCTACTGCAAGCAGACTGGATACTGGAAGCGGAACTGCCCCAAGTATTTGGCGGATAAGAAGGATGGCAAAGTGAACAAAGGTATATGTGATATACATGTTATTGATGTGTACCTTACTAATGCTCGCAGTAGCACCTGGGTATTTGATAATGGTTTTGTTGCTAATATCATCAACTTGAAACAGGGACTACGGATTAAGCGAAGATTGGCTAAGGACGAGGTGACGATGCGCGTGGGAAATGGTTCCAAAGTCAATGTGATCGCGGTCGGCACGCTACCTCTACATTTACCATCGGGATTAGTTTTAGACATAAATAATTGTTATTTGGTTCCAGCGTTGAGCATGAACATTATATCTGGATCTTGTTTGATGCGAGACGGTTATTCATTTAAATCAGAGAATAATGGTTGTTCTATTTATATGAGTAATATCTTTTATGGTCATGCACCCTTGAAGAGTGGTCTATTTTTATTAAATCTCGATAGTAGTGATACACATATTCATAGTGTTGAAACCAAAAGATGCAGAGTTGATAATGATAGTGCAACTTATTTGTGGCACTGCCGTTTAGGTCATATCGGTGTAAAGCGCATGAAGAAACTCCATACTGATGGGCTTTTGGAATCACTTGATTATGAATCACTTGGTACTTGCGAACCGTGCCTCATGGACAAGATGACTAAAACGCCGTTCTCCGGAACTATGGAGCGAGCAACTGATTTGTTGGAAATCATACATACTGATGTTTGTGGTCCAATGAATGTTGAGGCTCGCGGCGGGTATCGTTATTTTCTCACCTTCACAGATGATTTGAGCAGATATGGGTATATCTACTTAATAAAACACAAGTCTGAAACATTTGAAAAGTTCAAAGAATTTCAGAGTGAAGTGGAAAATCATCGTAACAAGAAAATAAAGTTTCTACGATCTGATCGTGGAGGAGAATATTTGAGTTACGAGTTTGGTTTACATTTGAAACAATGCGGAATAGTTTCGCAACTCACGCCACCCGGAACACCACAACAAAATGGTGTGTCCGAACGTCGTAATCGTACTTTACTAGATATGGTGCGATCTATGATGTCTCTTACTGATTTACCGCTATCATTCTGGGGTTATGCTTTAGAGACGGCCGCATTCACGTTAAATAGGGCACCATCAAAATCCATTGAGACGACGCCTTATGAACTGTGGTTTGGCAAGAAACCAAAGTTGTCATTTCTTAAAGTTTGGGGCTGCGATGCTTATGTGAAGAAACTTCAACCAGATAAGCTCGAACCTAGATCGAAGAAATGTGTCTTCATAGGATACCCAAAAGAGACTATTGGGTACACCTTCTATCACATATCTGAGGGCAAGATTTTCGTCGCTAAAATCGGATCCTTTCTAGAGAAGGAGTTTCCCTCGAAAGAAGTGAGTGGGAGAAAAGTAGAACTTGATGAGGTAACTGTACCTGCTCCCTTATTGGAAAGTAGTTCATCACAAGAACCGGTTCCTGTGACAACTACACCAATTAGTGAGGAAGCTAATGATATTGATCATGAAACTTTAGATCAAGTTTCTACTGAACCTCGTAGGTCTACCAGAGTAAGATCCGCACCAGAATGGTACGGTAATCCTGTTCTGGAAGTCATGTTACTTGACCATGATGAACCTACGAACTATGAGGAAGCGATGATGAGCCCAGATTCCGCAAAATGGCTAGAATCCATGAAATTCTAGATGCGATCCATGTATGAAAACAAAGTATGGACTTTAGTTGACTTGCCCGATGATCGGAAAGCCATTGAGAATAAATGGATCTTTAAGAAGAAGACTGACGCTGATGGTAATGTAACTGTCTATAAAGCTCGACTTGTTGCAAAAGGTTTTTGACAAGTTCAAGGGTTGACTACGATGAGACTTTCTCACCCGTAGCGATGCTTAAGTCTGTCCGAATCATGTTAGCTATTGCTGCATTTCATGATTATGAAATTTGGCAAATGGATGTCAAAACTGCATTCTTGAATGGATTTCTAGAAGAAGAGTTGTATATGATGCAACCAGAAGGTTTTGTTGATCCAAAAGGTGCTAACAAAGTGTGCAAGCTCCAGCGATCCATTTATGGACTGGTGCAAGCATCTCGGAGTTGGAATAAGTGCTTTGATAGTGTGATCAAAGCATATGGTTTTATACAGACTTTTGGAGAAGCCTGTATTTACAAGAAAGTGAGTAGGAGCTCTGTAGCATTTCTGATATTATATGTAGATGACATATTATTAATTGGAAATGATATAGAATTTCTGGATAGCATAAAGGGATACTTGAATAAGAGTTTTTCAATGAAAGACCTCGGTGAAGCTGCTTACATACTGGGCATCAAGATTTATAGAGATAGATCAAGACGCTTAATAGGACTTTCACAAAGCACATACCTTGATAAAATTTTGAAAAAGTTCAAAATGGATCAGGCAAAGAAAGGGTTCTTGCCCGTGCTACAAGGTGTGAAGTTGAGTCAAACTCAATGCCCGACCACAGCAGAAGATAGAGATAAAATGAAAGATGTTCCCTATGCTTCAGCCATAGGCTCTATCATGTATGCAATGCTGTGTACCAGACCTGACGTATGCTTAGCAATAAGCTTGGCAGGAAGGTACCAAAGTAATCCAGGAGTGGATCACTGGACAGTGGTCAAGAACATCCTGAAATACCTGAAAAGGACTAAGGATATGTTTCTCGTATATGGAGGTGACAAAGAGCTAGCCGTAAATGGTTACGTCGATGCAAGCTTTGACACTGATCCGGACGATTCTAAATCGCAAATCGGATACGTGTTTTTATTAAACGGTGGAGCTGTAAGTTGGTGCAGTTCTAAACAAAGCGTCGTGGCGGGATCTACATGTGAAGCGGAGTACATAGCTGCTTCGGAAGCAGCAAATGAAGGAGTCTAGATGAAGGAGTTCATTTCCGATCTAGGTGTCATACCTAGTGCATCGGGACCAATCAAGATCTTCTGTGACAATACTGGTGCAATTGCCTTGGCAAAGGAATCCAGATTTCACAAGAGGACCAAGCACATCAAGAGACGCTTCAATTCCATTCGGGGCCAAGTCCAAGTGGGAGACATAGAGATTTGCAAGATACATACGGATCTGAATGTTGCAGACCCATTGACTAAGCCTCTCTCACGAGCAAAACATGATCAGCACCAAGACTCCATGGGTGTTAGAATCATTACTATGTAATCTAGATTATTGACTCTAGTGCAAGTGGGAGACTGAAGGAAATATGCCCTAGAGGCAATAATAAAGTTATTATTTATTTCCTCATATCATGATAAATGTTTATTATTCATGCTAGAATTGTATTAACCGGAAACATAATACATGTGTGAATAGATAGACAAACACAACGTCACTAGTATGCCTCTAATTGACTAGCTTATTAATCAAAGATGGTTATGTTTCCTAACCATAGACATGTGTTGTCATTTGATTAATGGGATCACATCATTAGGAGAATGATGTGATTGACATGACCCATTCCGTTAGCCTAGCACTTGATCGTTTAGTATATTGATATTGCTCTCTTCATGACTTATACATGTTCCTGTAACTATGAGATTATGCAACTCCCGTTTACCGGAGGAACACTTTGGGTGCTACCAAACGTCACAACGTAACTGGGTGATTATAAAGGAGTACTACAGGTGTCTCCAAAGGTACATGTTGAGTTGGCGTATTTCGAGATTAGGTTTTGTCACTCCGATTGTCAGAGAGGTATCTCTGGGCCCTCTCGGTAATGCACATCACTATAAGCCTTGCAAGCAATGTAACTAATGAGTTAGTTACGGAATGATGCATTACGTAACGAGTAAAGAGACTTGCCGGTAACGAGATTGAACTAGGTATTGGATACCGACGATCGAATCTCGGACAAGTAACATACCGATGACAAAGGGAACAACGTATGTTGTTATGCGGTTTGACCGATAAAGATCTTCATAGAATATGTAGGAACCAATATGGGCATACAGGTTCCGCTATTGGTTATTGACCGAGAATAGTTCTAGGTCATGTCTACATAGTTCTCGAACCCGTAGGGTCCGCACGCTTAACGTTACGATGACAGTTTTATTATGAGTTTATAAGTTTTGATGTATCGAAGTTTGTTCGGAGCCCCAGATGTGATCACGGACATGACGAGGAGTCTCGAAATGGTCGAGACATAAAGATTGATATATTGGAAGCCTATGTTTGGACTTCGGAATAGTTCCGGGTGAAATCGGGATTTTACCGGAACACCGGGGGGTTACCGGAATCCTCCCGGGGGTTAATGGGCCTTAGTGGGCCATGAGGGAGAAGAGGAGGGCCGGCCAGGGCAGGCCGCGCGCCCCCTCCCCCCTAGTCCGAATAGGACAAGGAAGGGGGGGCGGCGCCCCCCTTTCCTCTTTCCCTCCCCCCAAGTCCTAATCCAACTAGGAAAGGGGGGGAGTCCTACTCCCGGTGGGAGTAGGACTCCTCCGGCGCGCCTCCTCCTAGGGCCGACTGCACCCCCTTGCTCCTTTATATACGGGGGCAGGGGGCACCCTAGAACACACAAGTTGATCTATGGATCGTTCCTTAGCCGTGTGCGGTGCCCCCTCCACCATATTCCACCTCGGTCATATCGTCGCGGAGTTTAGATGAAGCCCTGTGCCGGTAGAAGATCATCATCGTATCCACGCCGTCGTGCTGACGGAACTCATCCCCGACGCTTTGCTGGATCGGAGCCCGGGGATCGTCATCGAGCTAAACGTGTGCTGAACTCGGAGGTGTCGTACGTTCGGTGCTTGGATCGGTCGGATCGTGAAGACGTACGACTACTTCAACCGCGTTGTCTTAACGCTTCCGCTTACGGTCTACGAGGGTACGTGGACAATACTCTCCCCTCTCGTTGCTATGCCATCACCATGATCTTGCGTGTGTGTAGGAATTTTTTTGAAATTACTACGTTCCCCAACATGTCTGGCAAATTATATGGATTGGTTGATGAGTCCAATTTATGGGATAATTTTGGTAGATATTTTGTGCCTACATGGTAGGCTTTGTGGAATTTCACCCTTCTCACGCACCTCTTTTTGTTGATTTCCCTCAGGTAACACTTTTCGGACCACTTAGCAATATGGAGGAAATCCTCAGAAATAGTAGTGAAAACACGTATTTGAAGTGATAATAATCTACCATAAAAGAACTAGGCAAGGAGGCCAAAGAAGGAGTCGTCGCCACGCTTCCAGAGCGAAAGACGGCGTTCCATGCGACCATGCCCGCTCGCATGGGCGGTCGTATGAGGTGCCAGCTTGCCGCCTGGTCGACTACTTCCACGTCGTGAAATCGGATTGGGGATCAGACGCCCAGAGAGATGAAAAACTCGTCCAAAAGGCAGAACGTCTAGCCTCCAGAGATGATCGGAGGACGGATTGGCAAGGAGAAGAGGGTCATCTTCCTCATCAAGCACAAGGGGGCTACAACATCGTCACCATTATCATCGTCATCATCATCATCACCACTGTCATCATCATCATCCACATCCTTATCATTGTAACATCAGGAAACCTAGTGGGTCATCTTGTATGTTATTTATATAATACATTCATGTTTGTCGTCACCTTTGTCATGATGTTTGTTGTTTCCATGTGTGAATAGACCCCTAGTTCTCGGGGATATGGATGAACCTTGGCATGCATAGGATCTAAATTGTTACTTTGGATATGAGATCCTAGGTTGAATGCTTAGTTTAATAACTTCGTGAATGTTGTGAAGGGGCCCCACTCAGCATTTTGCCTTATGGCCATGAAGTATAACACTGTCGTTGTAAAGGGCTAGGGCATGAAGGTAATTTGAGGTGAAAGTAAAAGCCTTTTCTCCTAATCTTTGCAATTGATAGGGGAATTATGAAGAACCCTTAAAGAGGCCGCGTACATGGTGTAAACCCTTAATTATCATGAGTTGTAACCCTACGGGGAGACTATGATAGTGGTGTGCGTGGCACGAAGTCTACTTCGCGTAGAACGTATTCTGTACCCAGCTCCGCCCATCATAATAGTCAAGAGTGGCTCAAGTATCCATCCCATACAATGCACTCACATAGGTACACTAGAATCATACCGATGGGGATTCTGGACTCTCTGAGAACGTCTTACTCCTCTATTGCCCCATCAGTCACTCTAGCTAATGTTCTCTATTTAATTTTATGTATTTACTTTAAAGCTTGTTCCACTACTCAATTACAATTTGTTTCTGCCCTCACTTTGCTTCAAGTCTATAATTATCTGCAGGAATAAAAATACATAATTAATTACAAGAGGCAAAAGTATGATTCATGTGCTCCATGTGGGATCAATACTCTTATTTCAAAAAGGCTTCAACTAAACTCTATGCACTTGCATGCCATCATTGGTGTGCAAACATTTAAGAAAGGATGTATACGGAGGGTTGGATATAGAGTGAAAATTCATATATGGGATGATGGTTGGATCCCTAATATTTCCAGTAGGAAAATCATCACTGTGAGGGCCAACAAAGTTCTAACAATGGTGAGTGAGCTCATTGATCCAACCACAGGTTAATGGCATGAACAGCTGATGAGGGATAATTTTTGGCCTATAGATGTTGGCAAAATACTTCAAATTCCAATCTTTCACCAGTCAACAAAGGATCTTGTGGCATGACATTTGACAAAAATGGTATCTTCGGTGTAAGGTCGGTTGTAGGTGTCAAAACCGGCGGATCTCGGGTAGGGGGTCCCGAACTATGCGTCTAGGCGGATGGTAACAGGAGACAAGGGACACAATGTTTTTACCCAGGTTCGGGCCCTCTCGATGGAGGTAAAACCCTACTCCTGCTTGATTGATATTGATGATATGGGTAGTACAAGAGTAGATCTACCACGAGATCAGAGAGGCTAAACGCTAGAAGCTAGCCTATGGTATGATTGTTCTTCTGTCCTACGGACTAAAACCCTCCGGTTTATATAGGCACCAAAGAGGGTTAGGGTTACACAGAGTCGGTTACAATGGTAGGAGATCTACATATCCGTATCGCCAAGCTTGCCTTCCACGCCAACGAAAGTCCCATCCGGACACGGGACGAAGTCTTCAATCTTGTATCTTCATAGTCTAGGAGTCCGGCCGAAGATGATAGTTCGGCTATCCGGACAACCCCTAGTCCGGGACTCCCTCAGTAGCCCCTGAACCAGGCTTAAATGATGACGAGTCCGGCGCACATATTGTCTTCGGCATTGCAAGGCGGGTTCCTCCTCCGAATACTTCATAGAAGATTTTGAACACAAGGATAGTGTCCGGCTCTGTAAAATAAGTTCCACATACCACCGTAGAGAGAATAATATTTACACAAATTCAATCTGCTGACGTATTCCGTGGCGTGACATCACACCACGGCCAAGCCTTTATTCGAATCATTTTTACTATTCCACCTCAGCGCGTTTAGCAAGGCGGTTTCCTTGGCACGTCTTGTCAAAGCAGAGATCGTGTCCCCTTATTCCGGGATTCCCATCAATACGGGCATGGGTAACCCAGTCGTGCCCATTGGCACGTCTCCTCTATCGAAGGCAAGTCCCAAACAGTCACGGGGGAGGATCTTGGTATTCAACCTCTTTATAAAGAGACCAAGGCTCCACTCCCTTCTTTCATTCTCAATCGAATCCGCCCCTCGCCTCGAGTTCCAACACCCAAAGCTCCAGATTCAGGCGCTTCGGACCTTCGATGATGTCCGGCTCCGACCTGAAAGGCCGGTGGATGCCTTCCCCCGTCACGGAAGAAGACGTGCTAAAGCTAAGAGATGACAGGTATCTAACCGGCGAAATTTTGCATAGGCTGTCTGCCCAAGGGCAGGTTATTCCTACTCCCAAGCCTGGTGAAAGCATGGTGTTCGCGTCTCACTTCCTTCGGGGGCTAAGCTTCCCGACGGACCCCTTCGTGAGGGGGCTCATGTTTTACTATGGGCTGGAATTTCACGACTTGGATCCGGAATCCATCCTCCACATCTCATCGTTCATTGTCGTGTGCGAAGCCTTCCTCCGCATTACCCCTCACTTCGGATTGTGGCTCAAGACCTTCAAAGTGGAGCCGAAGATGATCAAGGGGCAACAGGCAGAGTGCGGAGGGGCTGTTATAAGCAAGAATGCCGATGCTCCGTGGCCCGAGGGCTCTTTTCAAGAGGAGCTCAGCTTATGGCAACAAGAGTGGTTTTATATCACAGCTCCTAGGGGCACCAAATGGGTGGCGCCACCTGCCTTTCGCTCGGGTCCTCCACCGCGGCTGACGTCATGGGTCAATAAAGGGCTTGACTGGGGGCCGTCCAAGGACGTGCCCTTGTTGCAGGGCCGCATTCAAGATCTCCTAGAGAGAGATCACTCTGGTCATACTGGCGCAGGTCATGTTGATTCATCGCATCCTGCCCTGCAGACGTCGCCCCCTCCGCTTGTGGGAATTTAACCCGGAGGGACCACGAGCTCTCCAACATTTTATGGGCGCGACGCCCGTCGAGATGTACAAGCTTTTCTTCGGATCACAAGCGATGTGTCCGGACTTGACCGAGGACGCAGGTCTGAGCTGCAATTGCCCGGATACTCAAGTACGTAGCCCTGTACCCGGACACGCTATCCCATATTTATCATTAATTTGCTCTCAAAAGAGTTGTCCTTTGAACAGGAGTGGATAGCAAAAGCAAAGCTAATCAGGTGTCCGCCCCCCCTCCCTGAGACCACGCCGGATCCCGTGTTAACCAGCATGCTGGAGGTTGCGCCTTTGAAAGAAGGTGAAGGGGGGGAACAAGGAAGCTACCGCCTCCGCGAAGGAGGTCGTCAGGAAAGGAGGGATCGAGAATCCCTCCATCCAGGGGAAGAAGAGGACCGCCTCTGAAGACCCGGAGACCAAGGTCTCAAAGCGGGGGAAGAAATCTTCGTCAGAGGGTCCTGCGCCGAGGGATGCCTTGGCCGCATTGTGCCCCCAAGGGGATCAGCCCTCCACCGAGCCATAAGTAAAAAGGGGAGTTCTTTTTAAAATAAAGGATATCCCTACCCTATTTCTGATAATCGAAATTTTACCTTGTAGTTCGGATCTCAGCCCTTCTCAGCAGAGCTCATCTTCGGGGGATCTTCATCCGGAGATGATAGAGAGCGAAACGCCTCCCCCTGTCGTACCGTCTTACGAGGCGAGCGACCCTGAGGTGTCGTCGCGGAGGGTTTCTCCGAGTCCGGTGGGACCGGAAGGTAGTCGTATGTCCCCTCAAAGCCCTCCGCGTCCGGCCTTCGAAAAAGGCCATCGGACGAGTCCGGCACCATATGGTGTACGGTCGGAGGAGCTGAAGGATCTGCTCGGGCGAGCGTCTATCTCAGAAGATCACCGTGCGTTAATGGGTACGGTGATTGAAAGGATTTCATCCGCTAAGAGCGGATTGCATGAAGCCGTCAGAAGTTTACTGACAGGATTTGAGGTACGCAAATGATGTACCATATGACATTCCGCATAAAAAATGCGCCCTATGTAGATAGTAGCGCCTGAGGCTCGGTGTGTTATCAGAAAATGATAGCGCGCCGAGGATCATAATCCCAGGTATAATATGTCGCCCTTCCTATGTAGGTGGCGAAGGGTCCGGTGGCTGGCTGGACTGATGAATTTGCCGAACTAAGGCGGCAGTTTGACGTGGTAGATGCCGACATCGCGCTTGTCAATAAGCGACTTGACGAGTCGCAAGGTATGCAATTTCTCCGCGGACACCTGGTAAGGGAGCTTGATGGCCGTGCCTTACAACATGTATGCTTGATGCAGATGGTGCCGCTGCCATGGAGAACCTTCGGGCGGAGATTGCCCGAGCTAAGGAGCAGGCCAGAAAGAGTGATGCGGCTGCCTTAAAGGCGGCCGAAGAGCTAAAAGCCGAACAGACTACTCACTGCCGAAGCAAGAAGGAAATGGCCGAGATGGCCGTGAAGTTGAAGAATGCTGCCGACCGTTGCCAGCTGCCACTGCCGAGACCAAGGATGCTCGCTCTGCGATGAGAGCTATGAAGGAGGAGCTACGTCAGGCCGGAGATATCGCGGCTGGAAAGCCCTTTCTGCTGTGGAGGAAATTCATGGATCCTAATTATGCTCAGTTGGACCGGTTGTGGAGTGTGGAAGATGCTTATCTGGACTTGGTGGCAAGTGCGGCGGACGCGGACGAATACTTTCGAGATCAAGAGGGTCACGAAACGGGAAAGGTTTTTTGGTCGCAGTTCCATAATCCAGAGCGCCCACTTCCATTAACCGGTCGCTTGGCCGAATGGGCGGAGCTGAATAGGCTATCCGGACTTGCCATGAAGGATGTCGTGAGTCTTTTGTGGCCGAAGAGGCCCGAGCCGAAGAGTTATTTTGGCTTGGTGCAACAGTTCCTTGGTGCGGTGTCGCATATCAATGCAATGAGGAGGTCGGCATGCATAGAGGGTGCGCGGATGGCTCTTGCCCGTGTCAAGACATACTGGGCGGAGATGAAGGCCACCGATGTTGCAACCCAAGATTCAAACGGAAGCCGAGTACCTGTCGAGCACTATTTTCAGGAAGTTCTGCAGGGCGCTCGTTTAATAGAGACGCAGTGCTCGAAGGATATTATGTTCGAATAACATGTATTATTGTGAAACAATGTTTCGATGAAATATAAAAGCTTTTTATACTTGTGCCTTCAAGAATTGAAATACCTCCTGTGCGACCGTTAACTTATATGTGTATATAACCTGAAAGATGGCAGTCTTCGGCTTCAGCCCCCACGCATATAATGCAGGGGTGTTTGCAAAAGGCGCGTTTTCACACTTGATCCAACGTCTTGGTCCTATAAATGAGGTGGTGGCGCAACAAACTAGGCAACCGGACTATAATGCTTTATCACTTTCACTTAGCCATAGGAGTTTGACAGTGGGGCTACTATATAGCCCCTAGGGGCACCGCGCTCACCCGAATTCGGGGCGCGTATGTGCCTGACCGGGAAATGGCCCTTCGTTTATGTGGAGGAATCCTAAAGATTTCGGCGGGTCATCGAGTGGTTGACCAGTCTCACGCTATATCATGACAGTCAGTTTTCGGCTTTCCCTACTGAGGTGCTCGCCTGGACAAACCGGGGCACAATCGCAGTAGTTCTCCTGGTGCTGCGTTAGCCGATAGAATGGAACGTAAGGCAACAAAACATAGGAGCCGGGCAAACCCAACATTTGACCAAAGACATGATTCGGAGCTGATGCATATAAGGCCTAACTCGAGACGCCGAACACTCCCTAAGGTATTCGGTCTTTATGGAAACGGGCCGAACAACGCCCTTGGTAATAAGCCCATGGTGTCCAAGTACGCGCAAAATTCTGACGTGACCCATGCCAAAACGCCAGCCTCCTCCTCGGTTATAGCAAGAAAACGAGGGATGTGTATCAACAAGAGACAGTAAAAAAGGTTTACGCAAGGTCTTAATCTGAAAAGAATCCTTCCAATGGGTCCCTACTGCACGTCTGCGCCTGTGTCTCCGTTGTGCCGTATCCTGGACGGGTGTAGCACGGTGTTCATCTGTAAAAGAGAGGAACTTAGTCGAAAAAGATCGTGCGAAAATGTACTTTATATTAAATAAACAAAGTACGATTCAAAAAATGAATGAAATTGAGCTTTAATGTCTCTTGGTGTACATGCGTGGAGCCCCTAGTACGGGGGTATGCGGCTGGTAAGCCCCTGTATGTTTACGCCGGACTCGTCTAACCGTGTCCGGGGTCTGAACGACTTGTTTAGGTGCTCGGATTAGTGAAGCCGGTTTAGTGTGTAGCCGTCGAGGCAGTCACACAATCTTCCGCGCTCGAGGAACACTCGATATTTTCCTTTAAGGAGATGATGCCTCATGGACCAGGCATTTTAAGTGTGAGGGATGCATAATGCGGTATTGCGTTAAAGCGGGCGAAAGCTTCGTGCCCCAGTAGTGCTTGATAGCTACTTGTAAATGGGGCGAGGTGGAAGGTTAACTTTTCACGGCGGAAGTTGCCGGGTGAGCCGAACACAACTTCTAGCAATAGAGAGCCCGTACAATGGGCATATCGGCCTGGCATTACCCCTTAAAAAGAAGTGTTGCTATGGCAAATTTTGGTTGGGTCTATCCCCATTTTGCGGATTGTGTCCTGATATAACAGGTTTAGATCACTGCCGCCGTCCATTAGGACTTGTGTAAATTGGAGTCCGTCGATTATCGGATCTAATATCAAGGCAGTCCATCCTTCATTCCGGATACTTCTAGAGTAATCCTGATGGTCGAAGGTGATTGGTTTTGACAACCAGTGGCAGGACTCCTCTGGGATAGGCCGTATGGCGCGTATCTCTATGGGCGTCGTTCTGTTTTTCCCTTTTGTCACGTAAAGTGAGTTTACTGTTTTGACTTCTTGTGGGAAATTCTTTTGTTTTCCGGTGCTCTGCTTGTGGGGTTCATCATCGTCCTCGCTTGGTGTGTCGAGCCTCTTGTGTTCGGCATTGAATTTGCCGGACTGCTTGAAGACCCAACAATCTCTGTGCGTATGATTTGCAGGCTTCCCGGGGATACTGTGGATTTGGCATACCTTGTCCAAGATTTTGTTTAAGTTAGATAGCTCGTCCCTGTTATCCTTAGGGGGCAGTTTTTTATGATTCTGTCGTGAGCTTTTGAATCCGGCGTTGGTTGCCGTGCTCTTCGGGCTGTTGCCCTTGGTCCGCGTTGTTCTTTGCTGCGTCGCGGTTTCCCATTTCCATCCCTGACTTCGGATGTACTTGGGTCGCTGGTACTGCATCTTGCCAGCCAGCTATCCTCTCCTGCGCAAAAGCGGGTCATGAGGCTTGTTAATGCGGCCATTGTTCTTGGCTTTTCTTGGCCGAGGTGTCTGGCGAGCCATTCGTCTCGAACGTTGTGTTTGAAAGCTGCTAAGGCTTCGGCGTCCGGACAGTCGACTATTTGGTTCTTTTTAGTAAGGAATCTGTTCCAGAATTTTCGGGCTGACTCTCCGGGTTGTTGGGTTATGTGACTTAAATCGTCTGCATCCGGAGGTCGGACATAGGTCCCTTGAAAATTTGCCCGAAAAGCATCCTCGAGCTCATCCCAACTTCCAATGGTGTTTTCAGGGAGGCTTTTGAGCCAATGCCGGGCTGGCCCTTTGAGCTTGAGGGGTAAGTATTTTATGGCGTGGAGGTCATATCCTCTAGCCATGTGTATGTGGAGGATGTAATCCTCGATCCAGACTCCAGGGTCTGTTGTTCCATCGTATGCCTCTATGTTTACGGGCTTGAATCCCGCTGGAAATTCATAATCCAGAACCTCATCGGTGAAACATAGGGGGTGTGCGGCACCCCTATATTTAGGTGTACCATAGTATTCTGATACTTGATGTGTTGCTTTGCTTACTAGAGCTTGCTTTCTTGGCCCGTAGATAGATCTAACTGGGCCATCTTTTTGATGCGAATCCGTGTGCGGATCGCGGGCCGGCTTGTGTGCGGCGCCGTTTGCCGCTCTATGTTTGCCATGGGGTCGTCGTCTATCCGACCGAGTGGTCTCCTTGTTTTTTGATTGCGGGGGCTCTACGGCCTCCTCATCGAATTAGGGCAGTAGTTTTCGCTTCGGGTAGCTCTTTGTTCGGTGACTATCGTCGTATTTGTCTGCGGTGTTGAGTACTTTGCTCCATCTGATTCTGAGCACATCTTCCGCTGTTTTGAGCTTCTGCTTCTGCTTTTTCAGGCTACGCGCAGTGGCGACGAGCCTTTTGTGGAGGTTCTTCTGCTCCAGTAACTTGTCCGGCGTGAGATCGTCCGGACTGTTATCTTCGCCGGGGACGGGTTGTTTATCCAGATTGTCCTGTTCGGACGGTTGCTCGATAGCATGTTCGACGTCCACCGGTTCGCCCTGCTCTATGGCTGGGTCTTTGTCGAGGCGGGACTTTGAGCCGCGCTTACGTCGCCGTTTTGACTGCTTTTCGAGGGAATGATCCCTCGTGACGTCCCGTTGTTCCTCGCTGTCGCTTCCTTTAGGTGTGTCCAACATGTATACATCCTGAGATGAGGTGGCTGTCCAGTGCCTTATAGGTGCTGGTTCATTCTTATCTCCTACATGGTTGTCCATACCGTCGATGTCTTCGGAGTCGAAATCTAGCACGTCGTTTAAACTTTCGACTGTGGCTATGAAGTGGGTGGTGGGTGGGCTTTGAATTTCTTTGTCGTCCGCATCCCAACCTTGCTGACCATAATTCGGCCAGGGCTCTCCTGATAAAGAGAGAGACTTTAGTAAATTCAGGACGTCGCCAAAGGGCGGGTGCTAAAAGATGTCCGCGGCGGTGAACTCCATGATCGGAGCCCAGTTGGATTCGATTGGCAGGAGCGCGGAAGGTGCGGAGCCCGGAGAGGAGTCCGGCACCTTAGAGTCACAAGCTTCGCAAAGGACAGGGTTGGTGTTCGGCTCAATCGCCGTAGAGATCGCAGCCCCCGAGGTGGTGTCCTGCCACCTGTCCTCGATCGGCGCAGTCGGCTCCGAACTAAGGGTCGGAGCGGACACTGGTGCAGCCTCCAGGGCACTGTTCGGCGGCAGAGCTAGATCATGCCCATCGCGACAGTGCGGCGCACTTGGCTGTGGCTCGAACCCGTCGAAGATCAAGTCTCCGCGGGCGTCAGCCGTGTAGTTCAAACTTCCAAATCTGACCTGATGGCCAGGGGCGTAGCTTTCAATCTGTTCCAAATGGCCAAGCGAATTGGCCCGCAGTGCAAAGCCGCCGAATGCGAAGATCTGTCCGGGGAGAAAAGTCTCACCCTGAACCGCATCGTTGTTGATGATCGAAGGAGCCATCGGGCCTAAAGATGACGACACAGAGGAACTCTCAATGAAAGCACCAATGTCGGTGTCAAAACCGGCGGATCTCAGGTAGGGGGTCCCGAACTGTGCGTCTAGGCGGATGGTAACAGGAGACAAGGGACACGATGTTTTTACCCAGGTTCGGGCCCTCTCGATGGAGGTAAAACCCTACTCCTGCTTGATTGATATTGATGATATGGGTAGTACAAGAGTAGATCTACCACGAGATCAGAGAGGCTAAACCCTAGAAGCTAGCCTATGGTATGATTGTTCTTCTGTCCTACGGACTAAAACCCTCCGGTTTATATAGGCACCGAAGAGGGTTAGAGTTACACAGAGTCGGTTACAATGGTAGGAGATCTACATATCCGTATCGCCAAGCTTTCCTTCCACGCCAACGAAAGTCCCATCCAGACACGGGACGAAGTCTTCAATCTTGTATCTTCATAGTCCAGGAGTCCGGCCGAAGATGATAGTTCGGCTATCTGGACACCCCCTAGTCCGGGACTCCCTCATCGGTCTACTATAAAACATGGGAGGGCACTTATGCTAATGAGAACCCTAAGAGCATTTATAGTCAAGCACCCCAAAAAATCCTCAAACGGCCGGGCGAACGTCCTGGTCAGTGACCGGTCAAAAACCCGACCCAAACGGGCGCCTCAAAGCGGCCTCAAGCGCCCAAGCTGACCATCACCCTTCATATCCGGCCCAAACCTAGGGCGCACATGGGGAGGCCCGGGCGCGTCTGCCACATCGAACTAACACTCTAGTCCCACACGGAAACACTCCGAAACTCGGCGGTCCGAAGCTTGTCTCCTCCGTTGGACCGATGGCGCCACTCCGGTAGGACGCCTAGTGCCCTAGCTCGGTTATTTAAGCCGACTGCCTGCACTGAAACCCTACCTGTCCACATTTCCTACCCTACCGTCCGCCGCCTCCACTTTTCACTTACCGTCCGCTCGCCGTCCACCACCACTAGTAGCCGTGCCACCACGCCGGCGGGTAAGGAGCTACCGACATCTAACATCATCAGAGTGCCGGCTGCAACTCCTTGAGCAAATCCAGGCAAGGCGCGAAGCCCGGATCGCCCCGAGGCTCGACAAGATTCTCACGTATATGGATGAGGAGGAGGGGCCGGCGCCCTCCTAAGCGCCCATCTAACCAGCGTCTGGCATGGAAGTCGTGGGCATTGCCGACAACGAAGCGTAGTTTAGGTTAGCGTGATTTATCTTGTACGTAGAATCAAGCTTTTTAATCTAGGCCGCTACGACCGATATATCACTTTGAGGCTCCACCGATATAAATATGACATCTCATTTTGTAAATATCATTTTCAAACATATCACCCGATATTGACCAAAATATCGATCGATATGGCCGATATCTAGCCCGATATGTCCAAAGATATAAAATGATACGTAGATGACAACAATTATTTATAAGAATGCAGTGAAATAAGATTATGCATTTACAACTTCATTATATATTATCAAAATCATGCACAATGTTTCGTACAAATGCATATATATCGTATTGTTTTTAATCATAGAGTAAGGATTTTGTGAATCTTTCCTTAATATTTTCTTAGTCAACAAGTTAATAAAATAGGAAGGTAAAAGTGTCATGTTAAAGCATTGCCATCATACATTTTGTTTTACAAAAATAAATGTTTTGAACAAGAATAATGGAAAAAAATAGACATGTTTTCTCCGATATATCACCCGATATCCGGCATCAGATATGTCGAAGCCAAACCGATACGAACCCGATATCCGATACTTTGAAGCTTGCGTAGAATTTTATTTGCATGGTTTGTATGGATTTAGGGGATAAAATATGAGGTAGTCAGATGCATAACACAAAGTATGAGGTTTGACCGGTCAGTGCCCGTGAACACGCCCGGCCATGTCCGCAGACGTTTGAGGTGCTGGATTTGGTGTCCGTGGTTGTAGATGCTCTAACACTTTCTGCCAAGGAGGATCAACACGGCACCCAATATGAAAGAAATTGTGGAGAATGAAGTTGCTCCCTTCATTCCACAATGTAATGCGCTCGCGCTTCCCGAGATCTAAATTTGATAATAAATTTAACCCACGAGATCGACTGCGGCGGAAGCAAAAATTATAACACTGAATTCGTATCACACTATATTGTGAAATGGAGGAAGCACCAGGTAAGGTGAAGATCTTTATATGGCGATGCTTGCATAACACGATCCCTTGCTTGTGTGTTTTGGCCAACCGTCATATCGAAAACAGTTGTCAATGTCCCATATGCAAACAGAGTACGTAAGACATCAGCCATGCCTGGTTTAAGTGTGAGAGGGCAAAAGTAGTTTAGGAATCTCTATGCTTGAGAAACGCAATCGTTAGAGCAGCTCTGGTTGAAAGAGCAGGTGCGGCGATCATTGAGTTTTTGCTCCGTGACCCATCTTGCCAAAGAACATATATGGAGATAGTGGCTCCTACATGCTGGTATATTCGGCAATACAAACTGGCTTAACCAATGGAAACTAGATATGTGTGAGTTGCCGGGAAACCATCCAAAACGCCAAGGCTTAACCAATGGAGGATTGGTTTAGCTGGCCAAACTATAATCAACGTCGATGCCTCATTTTCTGACCATGATTTCACAGGGTCTTGCCGAATAGTAGTACAGGACTTCACGGGGCAATTCGTCGCGGCCCTTGAGCATGTGCCCGACGTTGTGTCAGCTGAAGCTGCGGCTTTGTTCCAAGGATTAAAGCTAGCTACGATGTGTGTCATAGTGGGGTTTTGAGTTTCGGGAAGGCTAGTATTGAATTTTGTAATAGAAATCTAATGCAGTAGCGTGTGTGCTAGCAGAGTGGGGACGAGTGAACCAAGCTTCCGAATGGTTCGACACGCCCCGAACTTTATTGTAAAAAAAATTAGCGGACGATATAAGTATGATTTAATATTAATAAAGCTAGCCGTGATGGTCTTCTCCTAAAAAATAAAATGGGTACCTGTGACATGGCACAGCTTAGCTGACCAATACTCACTCTAGTCCTTTTACTCAACATATAAGATTTGACTGAAGTCAAATTTCATAAAATCTGGTCATATTTATATAAAAAGGTTTCAATATCTACAGTACTAAAGTTATAAAATTAAATTCATGATGCATCTAATGGTATTGATATCCTATTGTGAATGTTGATATTTTTCTTTATAAAGTTGGTCAACTTTATAAAGTTGACTTCAGACAAATCTTATATGCAGAGTAAAAAGGACTGAAGGGAGTACAAAAAATCATCACCACCATAGTTAGACTTAGGAGTAGGTGCAGGGGCCGTCGGAGGGTATCGCACCACTGCCACAATTAGAAGTAGGTGGAGGGCGTCGGAGGGTATCCAATACCAAGACCTTACAAGTTGATCCAAACACCCTTACAAGTTGATCCAAACACCCGTGTGTGTGCCGGATCCCCACGGCGCAATACTGGAGCAAACATAGTCAACATATGTCATCGGCAAGGCCGCGAGCTCCGCCATAGGGGCATGCTACTGGAGCAAAGCAACCCGTGAGACCAGCGATGAACAGGATCTTGATTGGGAGCTCCGCCACTAGGACACCTAGAACAATTTGGAGGGTGAAAACGCATCTGGTGCTATCGAAGAATAAAAACCTCCCATCGTGCATGGCTTCCCAGTCATTACTAAGTGACCCATAGACGATTTGGGGATCACCGCACGTTGTACCATGGAGTATCCTCAAAATTGATGCACAATTTAGAATGTTGTATTTTTTTTACTAAGACAGTCAATGTAATTCTGCATAAAGAACAATATCAATGCACAAATCATATAAACACTAATGCAATTTAATGGAGTTTGAGTTCTAAACATTCAAGCAATTTTACAAAGAAACGAGCACTGCCGACATGCCAAGGTAAGGTGGATAAGCAGACAGGGAGACATGCACTAGTTGAATAATTCACAATTTAAAATTATCCTAAAAATTGATAGTCTTGCAAACCTCTACAAGTTATTGCTCGATACATGCACACTAAGCATAAACGCAAATTTCAGTCGCAAAAATGCAGAAGCACAAATGCAAATGTGAACTTGAGACCTGACATACCTAAATCGACGAAGCCTACTACACCGAGATCTAAATATGCGGCCTATTTTTCATATTTGCAATATTGACCACGTATTTAAAGTCAACTCACAGTCCACCTCAGCTAAGTTCTAGTTTCATAATGAAACATGGGTACAGACATACAGTGGACTACATGTTGAGTTTGAGAAAGTATCAAAAAAAGTTTGAGAAAGTACAAGAGACCATTTGCAGAAAATGATGACGGTACAAATTAGATAGAAACTTAAATGTGGTGCACCGGCGGGTTGACTTGAATAAAATACAATGTTAGACGTGCCATTATGATCTCTATAAATCTTTAAACCGAATCCAAAACCATACCACTAATCAAATATAATCTTATGGCTTTCATGATTTTTATTCGTATAGATTATACTCCCTCGGTAAAAAAATGTCTTACATTAAGTTACAAAGATTGTATAATCCAGA
>NC_041381.1:646552263-646581256 GCF_002162155.2 Triticum dicoccoides | reverse complement strand
ATTTTTAAACGAAAAAAATTCAGAGCCATGTATAGAGAGGTCGCCTTTTCAGTATAAAACCAAAGTTACTGATTAGAGGAGGCCTTCCTACAGACACGGTTGTTCTGATCCCGAGCTCATGTGAGCTCAGATGAATAGTAAAAAAAAATATCTGAAAAGTCTGAAAAACATATTGTGCCAAACATTGACAAATGTTTTGATTGACCACCACTAGATGACATTCGTGGAAAACATGGCAAAAGAAAAACAATGCTTCAAAATATTATTTTTGAAATCATAAAAAAAAATTGCCACATCTTCCACGAATCTCATCTAGTGATGAAGCTTTTCACACAATTAAAAAAAATGTCAGTATTTGGCACAAAAACTCATATTTGTAAATTTCTTTTCAATTCTTTTTTATTTTACTGACGTGAGCTCGGAATGAGAACAGCACTTTCGCCTACCACTTTCCATGGGGAGGCCATGTTCTGCATTTCACTGGCCCAGCCCACCACGGATACTCGTCGAACACCAAAGTCCACCACACCCCCACAGGCCACAAGCCCACACGTCCCGATCCCCCCCGAAGCTGGCGGCGGCTGGCTGTGGCACGCGAGCACCACGGCCGGCGGCCATGCCCCAAAGCCCCTGAAGGCCGCCGCCGTCTCCGACGTGCCCTGCACCCACCACGCGATGCTTCCGGCGCTGAGACCTCGCCTCAGCCTCCCCCTCGCCCACCTCTGCCGCCGCCTCTCCTCGTCCTCTTCCGGCGAGGGAGCTCCACCCGCCGCCCCCACGGACGCCGCGACGCTGGCCGCGGCGAAGGCGCGGGAGGCGTATGCGGCGCGCATGGAGGCGTACAAGAAGGTGCAGGAGTTCGACTGGTCCAGCGGCGCTGATTGGAAGACCGCCGCCAACATCCTCTTCACGGTGCCCCCCAAGCGCAAGGAGTTCGGGTGAGCATTATTCGGCAGTAACCATAGCACATAACTAATTTCTAGGGGAGATGAATGAGCCGGGACACGCATTGTTCGGGGAAAGCTGAGGCGAATAGCTCGTATCGTTTCAGGGTTGATATCTGATGTCTGATTTAGGAATCTGTCATTTGAGTTCGGCATGGAACCTTGTTCGTGGAGCACAGATCATGGAAAAATCATGATGCATTTTGTTCTATTTTGTTTGCCTGTAAATCATACCCTTCTGCCAGGAATTACCCACAAACAAGATTTTCTTTTGTGAAAAATCCTACTTCGCTGAATTCAAGCCCTGAGAGGATTTTCTTTTCTCATACTGAGCTAGCAGTTGATTTAAACCCTAGCTATGTGACTCTTATTCTGTTAACGTTCAACAAATCATGCCTGAAATGAAGCTAGGAAAGTTCCTCATGTGTTCTAATAATAAGGTCATGGAAATACAAGTTGCATATTTCCTCAGAATGAGAAGGCGAGACGAAGGTCAATATTAGTACGGGAGGTCATAGTTTTTATCTCCAGTTCTTCCCATGGTGCTAATAAAAAACGTGTGTGAAATCTAGAATGCCTTTACAAAATTGAGGAGCATTCAATCTGCAACATTTTCTTGGAATGCTGGTTTTGGAGATGATTTCCATTACAAACATATTCCAAATGGCGGCCTTTTCTGATTTCTGTCATTCTTTTGTATTTCAGGCTTGACTTCCACCTTGTACAGCTCTTCTTTGTTTGCATGCCCTCATTAGGTTTGTTTCATGATAAACTCCATTCATTTCTGATATGTAGTAATCTTTGGGATGTCAAATGTGAAATTGCGAGTTCTTTTCAGTTTTCTATGTTTACATTGCGGCTTTTGTTTTGGTGTGCAGCTGTCTATTTGGTAGCCCAGTATGCACGAAGTGAGATCAAAAGGATGGAAGCGGTAATATGCTGTGATTCCCTCATACTGTGCAGTTTCCTTTGGAATAAAGGATCTCTGAAAATTTCAAATCTTGTGCAACAGTGGGCATAATTATGACCTATTGATATCTTATTATTTAGCGAACATTATGCTGAACTTGCTTTCATATATCAATGCTACATAACTGATCCTTTGGAGCTACTAGGTGAAAGAGTTTGACTTGTATGACAATTCTCTTAAGCCAAGAACTCTTAGTCATGATCATTCAGCCTTCTAACTGCGCCCTTGGGTTAAGTGTGGCCATGCTGTCAAATTGGTTAAAGCCCTGTGATGAAGTTTTAGCCTAAATGCACGTACAATGGAACCTGTTAGGTCAGTTCAAATTGTTAGTTCATGTGTTGTGGACTTTTCAAACCATCAATGTTATAGTGATCACTCTCTGCCAGATATGTTATTTATGTTCCAAGGCACATGTAGGCTTGTAGCACATTTTTCAGTTACATTTTATTAGGAGATCCTGCAGGTAGATACTCTATTTTGGACTTCTCTTTCTACATTGTGAAGCATGAACACACCAACCTTGTTACTTTACACTAAAAAGAATTGCACTCTACTACTAATGCTATCAGTTACTTACTAGAAACATGTGTGTTCCCTATGGGCTAAAAACGTTATGCTACATGTTTACATATCCGCAATTTCGTAGATTCCGGTGTTTCCACAAATAAGTATTAAGTGATTGGTGAGCAGTCCCTTTTCAATCCCAATTGTTGGTAGCAAATCTGGCTGTTGGTACGATCTCAAGGCAAACAGACCATCGCCATCAATTGGTTTGTTCACAGGAATTATTATGTGTGATACAGCAGATATATACACCTTAAGCAGTTACAGCTTTCTCAAGAATGTCATAGTTTCTGTTCTGAAAGTATACTTTAAATATCGAGTTGTACAAACAGTTGTTAATCTGAAGGTTGCACGTTTGCTCCAAATTCCATATATTTCAAGAGGAAACTATACTTTTATGTGG
The DNA here is from genome assembly GCF_002162155.2 of Triticum dicoccoides. NCBI lineage: Eukaryota > Viridiplantae > Streptophyta > Magnoliopsida > Poales > Poaceae > Triticum > Triticum dicoccoides. The sequence goes on along the minus strand of NC_041381.1, from coordinate 646,578,375 downwards.
AACCATCGCAGTGTTCAAGTAAAACTAAAATTTGCATAACTCCAGACATTCCACATGTTATTCTGGCACTTGGTAGATTCTTGTAATGATATGAAAGGTGTATTCAGTAAACATTTACTGATGGAGTTTTATGTTGCTTGTCTCAGGAAGCAGAAGCAAAAAGGAAAAAAATCGAGGAAGTAGAGAAACAGAAACAACTTGAGGTCGACTCTGTTAAGGTGGATGCCGATTCGAAGCTGGCAACAGTTTTAGTCAGGTTAGATACACTGGAGGGTGTCGTTAAGGAAATTGCAGATGACAAAATGAGAAGTTCTGCCCTTACCAAAGAGGAATCTCTGAAGAAAGGTCAGACATCATCTCCTGATAAGGCCTCTGCTCCAAAAAGTGATGCAAGTGATAGTCAGCTAGCGTCAGTCAAGATTAAGGACATCAAGGATGCTACGAATTCTCCGCCAGATGCGACACAGCAGGACACTAAACGGGACAGAGGCAAGACAAATGGTGAGTCAAATAGTTGACATGCTGTTTTGGGGTGCTTGTAGTGATCTTCTGAAATGTGTTGTAGCCATCAGTTCAATTTGCAGTCTGTGGATCAGGCAAAGGGCTAGATCAGGTAGCACCTTTTCTTTTTGAGGGAGAACAGTTAGCATCATTTCTTTTTGAGGGAGTTCAGTTAGCACTTAGAAGTCATGGCTACGTTGATCCATTTGCCGAAAATTGTGGGAGCTTTGCTCCAGGTTGGTGTATATTCGCTCTGTCAACTATAGAGTAAAAACAACTCATAAAGTAACCTAATCCTGAGGCTAAAGTTTTATTTGAATTTCATTTTTCAAAGTTGCAAGTTTCAAACCTAGGAAAATAATTGTATGCATATCCATTTTTCTGGTTGGCCAAAACATGTTTATTGGTTGGTAGGTTGGCGTAGGCCAACCGTCTTGTGGTTCCAGGTTACACTGGATAATCATAACTAGAGTGTAAGATCTGATGTATTACTGTCTGTGGTGGTAACGCAATGTACCTAACTTCAGGTCTTCCCTGTGAAATACATATATATTGGCTCGTGTTGAGCCAGAATTCCTTGTATCATTTGTCATTTTTGCCCTTCCGATTACCATATCGTGCTATGGGCACTCTGGTCTATATATGTTTTCGTAGGAGGCCAATGAGTTTAATTTTGAGGAAGGAGTGTAATACTTGTCGAAAAACTTCCATTTGCTTTTTTCTTTGAGTACGATATTTGATTCTAATTTTGAAAATAAATTTAACTAATAAATGGTGAGGTATATGCCACAAAGGTTGTTCCACTGAAAACCTCTTTCAAATATGAATTTGATGGTATAAATGTTGTTTCATACTAGTTTATACTTTGTTAGTCAAATTAAGGCTAACAATTAGCCTCAAAATTCGAAGAGACCTTGTATATTTTGATGGAGAGAGTTTTTTCTTTCTTTCTGGAATTCAACGTGGAAAAGGTGTATCATCGCTAATAAAAGGATACAATTGACAGTGTGGAGATGTACCAGTAACAACTTGACGCCAGGAATTTCCGATCATGTGTTGCTCATGAATGTTACAGTTTAAATGCATGATTATATTTCAACTTTGACTAGATGGCTTGGTTCCTTCCTACCACTTCCTCACGATTCAAGAGCACAAAATTACATTTTCATGCATCATATTTCTACAGCCCAAAATTTACACACAGCACCAACACCAAACTTAAATTTATATCACTTACTTAGATAGGCGAATTGTGGTTCTTGAACTAGACTGCTTTACACAGGCGAACTTTGCACGTGTCGCAGTTTCTGAACTACTGATGCAACGCTTTCATAGACAGTGCGTGCAGCTGCCTGCAACCAAAATAGCTTGTCACCTCGGGGGCCTTCTATAGCTCAAGCTTCGGATCTCCGGACAATCGACACAACGATGGCTGTGTCGTCCAGTTTCCCCCCGCTGAAACCTAGGTAACCCGCCGCGACGGCAGAGTCTGAAAATGGGCTTCTCCCTGCTCCAGACCTCCCCACCTCATGTGCCCTGGCAGCAAGGTGCTCGGCCATCTCCTGCAAGTAGAATAGTCAGGCGCGCCATCATTTAATCTTGAGACCGAGATTCAGGGTATTTTCTTTTTATTTAGAAAGCAAGTTGATGAATCTACCGCTGGCTTTAGATCTGCCTGCAAAGATTTCGAGATCATGGCTGCCATTTCTTGTTCGTAGACGTTGTCGAAGAGGCCATCGGTCGCTGCTATAATGATATCGCCTTCCTCTATGTCAATGGTATAATTCTGAAAAACTCAGTGGAAACAAGAGTGTTGATTTTCAATTATTTATATGGTGCGAGTCTAGACTTGGTACCAAAAAAAAAAAGATCACCTCTACAAGGGTTAAGGGATCAACCCCTTTCTCGATTTGATGTGGAAAATTGAAGCCATAAACCATTGGTTTTGATTTTGCGCATACTTCTCCATTCCTTATCACCAGAAACCCCGAGTCTCCAATATTTGATACATGAAGAAGCTGTAAAAATGATAGGTCCAATAAGTATGACACAAGGAGAAATAAGAACTGCGGCGGTCTTGATAAAAGAACAGACCTGGCCATCAAAGTGAGCAACTAAGACAGTCGAAGAACCAGGAGAGCTTGCTTCTGCTGCAGCCTTGGAGAGAACTTGCTCAGGCGCAAGCTCAGAGCCTCCTTCACTTTCCGCAATTACCTTTTTACAGCCATCCATAAGCTCTCTTGCATAAAGCCCTGCGTTGATTCCTAAGTACAAATATTACAACAACAAAATTAGCACTGTGGCATGCCTATGAAATTACGAATAACTATGTGCACTGCATTCCAAATACACATTTGCTAGACGTCAGGTAAAAAAAATGAGCTAAAGTCATGATGTTTATAGTTATCCTGAGATCTATGATGCAGTTCTTAATGTTGCCAACAGTACAAACCTATATTGACAATAATGCGCCCTAACTTGAAGTCTGGAACACACATCTCAAGAAGAAAATTGTCTGCACGTCTCATGATAGAGGCTGTGAACAAAGGCTGGCATTTAGGAACTAGGACATTATAATCCCCTAAAGAGTGATGATCCTACTTCTTGTACCCAGAGCCAAATTAAACTGATGTAAACCTTTGGCTGGGAGTAGGTACAAGTATAATGTGTTCGGTAGTGCACATCTTAAATCAATACTCATCTCTCGGATCCTGCAGTTTTCTACTTTTTCTGTTTCAACTTGTCAATCTACATCCCCCGCAAAAAAAAAACTTGTCAATCTACATATTTATCCACATATTTCTGAGGTATAAACATACTAAATATTTTTCTCTTGCAAATAAACATATGGAATTGTAATCCATCACATCTTATGAACTAATTATTACACAAACAAAATAATAAGAGGTAAGAGCACTCAAGGCTTGACACATCTCTTAAGTCTATAGTTGGTGCACATGTCATGCTTTGCTTTTCCAAGGAATTGAATTGTCATTTTGCAGCTCAATGGTCATTGTCTAACCCTTAGAACTTAGTTCTTGTCATCATCCCGGCACTGGTGGTACTTGATCTATGTACCTTCTTATAGCATCGGATGCAAACCAGGCTAAATGGGTTCTTGATTTCTCACTAAATTGTCATAAGTACCTGCTTGCAGCAATATTTCGAGAGAACTTCAACTCTTATTAAGCTTCCAGGGTCCAGAAAAAGAAGATTTATGTTTTAAACCTGAATTATGCAAAAGGTGTTTCTTACTACAAAACAGCATCCCTATCTTATCTATACTCCTATATAGTGTACGAGTAGCAAGTCATATGAACCGTTGGATCTTCCTAATCGGACGGCTCAAATTTAATGGCTTGTGTTACTGGTATACGTGGCTGCATATAAACCGTTGGGTATGTTAATCTGATGGCCTACATTGTAGGGATTCGCTGCGCCATTTCCCCGTGCTGCCAGTCTGCCACTCTCAGATGTAGTAGTACTCTCTAGGGTGTGCATGCATGTGATTCTCCTTGCGTTCTTTATAGCCAAGACACTATCCAGAAATTTCCAGCAAACTCCGGTGATGCATGCAGGAGTAGAGTAGAGTGGCGCGAGGAGTACTAGCAGTAGCAACTAGCAAGTACGCATCATGATGAGAGAGAGAAAGCATGTGATGGTGTAGCCTGGGTAAAGGCGCACAAGCTGAAACAAATTAAACAGTGACGAACAAAGTGAAAATGTAATATATGTACAGCTAAATAGCTTTTACTTTCTCTTATAAATTTATTTATTTTACAAATATTTATTACCCTTGTTTTCTTAGTTTTTATCAACAATTATGTGAAAACTCTGATTTGTAAACAGACACAATTAATGTTTAAATTACTATTTTATTTCTAACGATAAATAACTTGCAAACCCATTCTCTCTGTTGCTTAATCTAATATTTCCTCCGATCCTTAATAAGTATCACAGTTCTGAACTGAAGTTAAACTTAAACTTTATCAAGACAAACATTTGAGGACGAACCAGGTATACTTTTTCTCATGGTATTCTATATTGTGTAAATTCGGTATTTCACGGATATATTTATTAAATCATGCAAAATTTTATAATTAATAATTATTTAGTCAAATCATGATACTATTTAACTTTTTTTGTGAAATATGATACTACTTTTTTTTTGAGGGGAAAATATGATACTACTTAAAATTACCCACATGTATGTGTAGTAATAACTACATCTACACGTGCATGGCACGTGCCATTTACTAGTATTGGTATATGTTAGTTACTTCTGCTGAACATCCACAGAAGGTAGAAGTAACGATCAGTCAATAACTTTTCCCCCACATATCGATAGTCGTCTTTCTACTGGCTAAGCAAGGTACCCGTGCTACGGTACCAGAAAAAAAGAGATGGAGCATGGTTAACTGAAGTAATATGTCCAAAAAAATTAGACCACAAATTTGCCTGCTGACATGAACCATTAGAAGTTAAAATCTAAAGACAGAAGCTTGTTGACATGAAAATGAGTGAAGGGATTGGGTGAGGGGTGAGGGGAGATGGCATCCGGCAGGAGGCATGAGGTTCTGGCGGGGATCGCTTGCTGTTGTACATACGTTTGTATGCTCCCACTTTTCAGGGCTTAGAGAGGAATGTTGCTAAAGTTAACGGACGACCACCAACAGTGAGTTAAGACTTATGACCAGTTATCTTATACTCCCTTTGTCCAGAAATATAAGGTGCAGAATTATATGGATTGAGCATTCAAGAATACTATTACTACTGTATTTTTGTTGCAAAAATTTTATGTTATATACCTTGTTACTAATTTTAGGGAATTTACAATTGAAATTATAGTCAAAATTATGCAATGGAGACTGTACAAGGTCAAGAGTGCCTGATATTTCTGGACAAAGGGGGTAACAAACTGCCTTTGTAAAGCAATCTAACATTAAGATTTAAGACTAGCATCACCAACTGAATGGGGGAATTTGGTGTCTAGAAGGTCAGGCATGATACATAAGGTTAAACTACAGAATCAAAACCAAAGAAAATCAACCTACTAACCTTCAAATGACCACTGACCAACTCCATCTGCCACACCAAACCAACCATTGTCTTCAATAAAATAAGCATCTTCTCCGCCTGTCGCTGCCTGGGAAAATTATACAGATATCACAGCCAAAGCGTCAGCGGGAGCTTGGAATAGCATTACGATGGCCCATGAGAGAGATAATAAAATATATGTTATTGGTAGCATTGACTGACACATGGGCAGTTCTAGAGGGTGGGCCAGGTGAGCCCAGGCACACCCAGAAATTTTGAGAAAAGTTTAGGACCAGGTCTACAGAGTAGACTACAGCCCATCAGAAGGCAGCCCAGGAAAATTTGGTGTGCACACCAAATTGACATTATAAATAGGTGAAATTGTGTTTCTTAAAAGAATAAGTGAAATTACTTCAGCCATTCGGAAAATGCAGATGCAGGATAGTTATTACCTTCGAAGGATGAGGCAAGATTGCAGCACCTGACGTCAACAAAAGCGCTGATGAGGCTACTGGAGCCGTCCTATATATGAACATTGAACATGACAGAATGATTAAATTGTTCGTTAAGATTGTGTTTAAAGTTTAAATACAGTAAAAGCCATAGCATAGGTTTTGGTTACAGAGATGCATAACTATATGAAGACAATATATATGCCGAATTCATCTTCGCAAGCAATAGCAGCACACAGCGATTATACGGAAAAGATGATGCTGACCAGTGACCACCTATGGTTTGAAAACTGAAATACTTGAAATAAAAGTTAGATGAAGAAAGTCGTACTTATCAGAACTCTTCACTTCTGAAGTGTTCTTTTCCCAATCCACCTTGTTGTGAACTTCTCCCTATTGTGGAAAAAGGAGCAACGGTTAGCCGCTAACCTGCATGTATCCAACTGAATACCACCAAGAGATATCCAATTCATAGAGTAAGTTCTACGCGCACAAGCCAGAAGTAAACGTCTTGCTCAGAAGGTTATTTCCACTTTACACTTAAGTATCCAGATCATAGTTTCAAGGTGTATGTTTGCATCACTTCAACTGGTACTGGTATGTATGCATTTCATGTGTTAATTTCTCACACAGGCAGTGTTCTTTAGTATAAGATGTGGTCCCTAAGAAGACATGGTCAAGGACATGTCCACTTTGCACTTAAATTTCCAGACCAAAGTTTCATGGAGTATGCGTGCGTCACTTCATCTGGTATACCTATCTCGTATGTTGATTTCTTAGAAAGGCCCTCTTTTCGGGTATGTAAGCCCCCCTCATATTTTGGATCAAACTAGCGAAACATAAGTGGCTACAAAAGAGTATAATATTGGATTCGTATTTGAAATAAGTTTCTAATGGTATGCTTTTTGTTATGCATAACCCATATTTTATTTGTTAGATTAATGCTGAAAGTTTGACCAATAACGCGATGGGCCTTAAATACTGGACCCTGAGCCCTGAGGCAGTAGTACTATAAGACGTGGTCCCTAAAATATATGGTCAATTAGAAGAGGAGAGAGCGAAACAAAAATATCATGACAGCAACACACGAAATCAAGCATGATCCAGAACATCAACAGATGGGGAAAGCGATGGCCCAACAACTGATTCCCACAAAAATAAACATAAAAGGGTATGGTTTGTTGGAGAAAAGATAAAAGGTTATGGTCCGTGATCACTCGAAGCAGAAAACCAGGAGTATGTTCAACGAATGCTGAACGCCTTTGTTCTGTTTGGGGTGTGTTCACAAGCTCAACTACCGTAGCAGGGTCTGGAAAAACGACCATGAATGTGAACTACAGACCTAGATGAGCTGATTAACAATTTTACAAATTTACTGTCTTTTGCAGCATCTCTGAAACACTATCTATAGTACACAGCAAGTGAAGAAATCAGAGAGAAATTGTCTGATTGAGCATGCGGAGGAACACATACCGCTGTTGGTGGGATGGTAACTCTGGATTCCGTGGCCCCTTGGTCGTCGCCTCTAGACTCTGCATCCACGCCAGTGTCAGAATCCTGAGTGGCAGAGCCTTCCGGCGAAGCTCCCGCATCCGCATCCACCTCCTCCAAACCAGCCGGCGCCGTCGTGTCCGATACCACAGTCCCACTCTCCTCCAAGGCACCAAGCTCAACTCCATTGCCGTCAGTATCGAGCTGGCAATCGGCCGGGAGAACCGCCCTTCCACCAGCCAGCTCGGACTCCGCTTCGACACAGACACCGACACCGGAGCCGACGGTCGGTACCGGCGCCTCCGACGAGGCCAGCGTCTCACCGGCGTCAGCTGCCGTGTGTGGAATCTGTGGATTCGGCTCGTCGACGCGCAGCTCCGGCCGCGGCGAGGCCGGGGCATCCGCGCCGGGCCCCGACGGCTTGTGCTCCGGGTGGTCTTTGACAGGCGGGTGCGCGAAGTGGAACACGACGCTCCCGTCCGCCAGCTCTGCGGCCACGGCAAAGGACTTACGCCGGGGCGAATCGAATCAGGCGGGGAAGGGGACGAGGAGTGAGGGGGCGCCGCAACTGCTTACCGGTGGTGGAGTGGAGCTCGGGGACGGCGCGGCACGGCGATGCCACGGCCGCGGCGACCTGGGAGCGCGGCGGGGTCCGGCGGCAGGGCATGGGCAGCGGCGGGGGCGGGGGCTTCGGGGAGAGCTTGCCGGGGCGCAGGTCCAGCAAGCCCCCCGCGAGCGGCAGCTCAGCCATGGCTCAGCTCACCCCGCGCTGGAGACAGAGAGAGGGAGAGAGATTGTGAGGCGGAGATTAGTTTTCCATTGCTTGAACCAAGAAAAAGACTGTAATGGCGGCTCGCAGGACAGACGGGGCCGGCTTTCATTTTAGGCACAGTATGTTTTTTGTTTTTCCTTTAGACAAAGGCACTATGTTTTTTTTTTTGAGCCAACAAAGGCACTAGGTTTATTTATTTATTTATTTTGAGCGGTAACAAAGGCACTGTTTTTTTAGGGGTTTAAACCAAGTTTTATTGCTCAAATTTCACGAGTTGTGGGATACGCAAGAATAGTGGGGTACCATATCCATATATGTCTTCCCTGATCCAAAGAATACGAGAACTTGGCCAATCCATCAGCATCATTGTTGCTGCTCTACCTTGGAAAGTAAACTTACAATTAAAAGAAAGTGTTCTAGACTTAATCAGTTGGCCTCTGCCAGAGTTAGGCCTTCCCTACATGCAAGTGCTTCAACCGTCGCCATGTCAGTTATTACAAAGGCACTGGGTGAAACTGTGGAAGGCTAGACGGCACCATTTGACATACTCCCTCTTACCTCATATTTTTCATATGAGAGGTAAGAGTATATAATAGATTTGAGCCGTTAATTTCATAAAGTAATGCGTCTGAGTAACTCTTACCTTCTTACCTCTAATGTGAAAATAAGGGGTAAGAGAGAGCATCTTAAAATTTGCCTTGAAATAAACCCTAGCTCGGCCTATAATATAGTTGGGGTTGGGATCGGGCTTCTATTTCCAGACTTTGGGATCGGGCTATGGGCTGGCTTTGCGTGGGCTCTTACTGAAAATTCAGTGTTCGGGTCGAGCAACAAATCTCACTTTTGGCGGAGCATCTTTGGCACAATATTTAAACTTGACCATAATATTATTATTTTGTGGGGCTAGGCGCAACAAAAAGAGGTCTACCCCACCCCCCACCCCCCCATCCCGCCCAAAACAAATCCATTTACCACTTTCGGTTGTATGCCATTTACCACTTAATGTTGGATGTCAATTTTATTAGCATTACTTATCTTAAATCTAATGCAAAACAATGAACCCTAATTGGCAAACTCCAACCCTAAACCAGAAATCTAACCCTAACCCTAAATAAAAAAAATCCTAAAAAAAAGAAGAGAAAAGTCCACGTTACAACCCTGAACTCTAAAATCATATAAGATTCAACTCGAACTACAGAATCAGCTAGGGCTCAACCATTCCTTCCCTTGAAACTGGTTTTCACTAAGTAGGTTGGGTTTGACCCGTCGACCGTCTAGTCAATTAGCCTAGTGAGCAGCCACGTCAACCTAATGCCTTTTTTGGCCAAATATTGTCCAAAAAATGATACTAGAATTTTTTATATTTAAAAACATTACAACCGAGCACTTTTCCAGCCCTCTCGGGCTATTAGTATCTCAACCGTCGGATCTGCACTTCTAGGCGTTTTGGGCCATTGGATGCACCTTTCACCCCGCTGGGAGCGCTAAACAAACTGGGCCGATGCTCCCGCGACAAAATCAGCGATCTGCTGTTGTTTGGGCCTGCCGGGCCGATGCTCCCACCACATGCATGAGCAGTCCTCCCCTCGCCTCCACTCAATGACGGCCTGACCTCTCGTCTGTCTGTCCTCTGGGATTCAGTTGCGCAGCCATCGCCGAAATCCCCATCCCCATCCGTGGAAGGACGCCTCTTCTTCGCCCAACCGCCGTCATCCTCCTTCTCACGTTTTACCCTCAAGATGCAACAGGAAGAATCCCCTCCCCGCACCTTCCACTCCACCCGATGCGGGGCAAGGCGATGTAGGGCTTCACCGATCGATGCGGGGCGAGGCGATGTAGGCAGCCGATGCGGGGAAGGAGATGGGTTTGGAAGCGGCTGTCATGGCGCGCTGGTTGAACTCCGCAAGGGCTACTATGTGGTGGCAGCGGACACCTCTCGGGGAAAACCTAGGCTAGGCACCGACTTCACCGTTCTGGTCCTTCGGCCCCGATCTGATCTCTTCCTGCTTGTCAAGTAGGTCGTCAGCCACATGTGCGTTGCCATCCAAGTTCCAAGATGGCCTCTGCCCTGCTGCACTTACTACACGCTGGTCGTCCTTGCCTACAGGTACATCTCAAGATGGTCGCCGCCCTGCTGCACTTGCTCCACGTTGGTAGTCGCTTGCCTACAGGTACAGTTCTCCTTTCCCCTTATGCCATATGCCTAGGCCACAGGGGAATGCCATGCTTCAGACGACCAAAACACGAGAATCGTCCCAAAAGAAATGGTTGTAGACACTCTCATGCAGCTTGCTAGGTCTTAGAATATCTGCTTTACGCGAGAGCTTTGACATGATACAAGGCCCTTGACAATTATCACTGATACACTCTATTGAATCATGTGAGTTCCATTGTATCTATTTAATCATTTTTTTCTACTTGTTCAAGATATTCCAAATAAACTCAAATTTCTCTTAATTCTTTTATGTACAGTTTGATCTTTTTTGAAGTGTAAAATTTATGTTGGTGATACTTTTTTAATTGGTTCTTTCTCTTTTACAGAATTGAGCCGAAAGAAAAGAATATGATTTGCTGTGGGGAAACCACATGCAGAAAAATTCAAGAATCAGTTGTATAACCAGGTTTACCAACATATATGTGTTTCTCTTATTTATTTTGTGCATTCATTACTATTTTTAATTTCTCTCTTCATCTCTTGAAATCAGTACAGTAACCAATCCCCTTTCTGATTTGCTGTGCAGCAACTATAGTAGAAGCTGGCATGTACAACGAGGATGGTTACGTGCCTCTTTAAGTTATCCAGTGTTACATTAATTCTTTTCTTTGCACTAATTTGGTAAAAAAATATGTAGAATTGAAAAATTATGTTAGTGAGCATCTCAATTTAAATTTTTACATTCCAAAATAGTCAAGTTTTTTACGTAACATTTATTTGGCTCGCATAATTCTTGAATGCCCATGTAGTTTGGGAAATTTTGCTTTCAGCTTGGATGAAGCTTTGTCATAAATGACGGCACATATAATATTAAAGGTAAGAGGCTTTAGTTGTTTAAGTAATAAGGTTTATACATCTTGCGGTGGATTCAACCTACAAACCTCATAAAGTGCTCCCCCAGTGTCCGACTAATCAAACCCTGAAAGCTTTCGCTGATGGTATTTAAAAAAAGTTGTGTGGTTACAGGTTTCCTACATTTTTTGGTCACCATGCATTTCCTTCCCATTTAATAAATGAATTCGCACAAAATAAATAGTCAAATTTTAACTTCTGAGATAGGGCAAAGTCAATAACAGTGGAACATATAGTATGTTAAATGTTGATTGCTCTAGCTTACATGATGATAGATTGCTTCTTGAAAGCTCTTTTTGTACAGAGTAATGCTTATACTGGATATTTGAGGGGAGGTTTAACTCAATAGATATTGTTACAGATTGTTTTATTTTTATTTTTTGAGTCTACCTGATTTGTGAGTTTAGCACTGTAACGATTGATATCTAGAACTCTTTTAAATTGCTGTCATAGTTGCTTTACCCATTACTGACTTACCGTTCTCAAACTTTTTGTATCACATATTTTTGTGACTCTGCACTTGCCTGTTGCCTCTAGGTAAAAATTTAAGCAGAGATAACCATTGATATATGCGTTACAATACTTACTATGAGCCACATGTGAGCCCTTTTCCTTGCAGTTTTATGTTTTTTTTTTCATTTTCTGTTGTCCATCAATTAGTTGAACCATTAACACATGTGAGCCCTTTTCCTTGCACTTTTATGTTTTTTTTTCATTTTCTGTTGTCCATCAATTAGTTGAACCATTAACATGACTGCAGACTATTTCATAGGTGAGCTTGGGTCCATGACTAAGATTTCGTCCCGCTGGCGCAGCCTGAGCCCACTAAACATTACTTTTATTATACTAGGAAAAATTTAGGCTCAGAGAAAATAAGTAAAGAATAATATTCTTTAGGTTATGAGCTTATCGTTTCTGAAGCTTGGCCAGCTTCGCTCATCATGACCATCTATGACAATAATAAATTGAATATTTCTCCTTTTTTTTTTACTATATTTGTAGTGGACTTATCGTTCGTATGGGTAATGTGGTTTACAATTCCGTGAGAAGTACCAAGAGGACACAATGTTACGATTGGAACTATTTGTAGCTCTTGACTTTCCTGGTTAGGTTGTTATCCCATGGAATAACTCTCTTTGCTCTGCCTATTTAGGATAGACTCTGACTTAACCAACTTCGGCATTCTGAAGTTTTGCTACAGTGCTCTTCTCTAGCTGCTGAGCTCCCTCATTTTGTGAGATTTAGTTAATCTATGCGTTCCTCTTATTCCACAAAGTAGAAAGTTGGCAAACTATTTGACCATGTGTACGATTACATGCAATTATGAGTACAACACTTCGTGTATTTCGTTACAGCCCAAGTTAAGATATCTTCATTTTATTATAAGATCAAAGATACATAATCAGTAAATCTACATGTTTTCTTATATCATATTGCTACATATTAATTATTCGTGCTGTACTAATGTAGGATGTGGTGGTATTTGATCGAAAGATCCAGGTTGGGAAAGGCACATTTCTTTGACAAGCACAAGTAATGGAAGGACCAAAAGATCCATATTAGGAGGACACCGTTCCAAGGTACAAGCACATGTCATGGAAGTATTGCTACCAGTGGTTGTAAAGTCCACATATCAGTATGTGATGTGGATGAATGATGTTATATCTTCTTGCTTTGTATGTCCAATTTTATGATGGTGAATTGATGGATGTTGACTATTATTGGACAAGTGATGCCAATTATTTTACCTTGCTAATTTCTAATGAGTAATGCAAAATTTTGTCTCGGATAAAAATGACTTTACTTTCCAATTTGGTGATCAAGGACTCTCTTATATACTTATGGAACTTATTATCACTATATTGTCAAAATAGACGGGTGCGGCAACGCGCGCCATCATGGATCTAGTAATTATATAAAAACAAGACTAAGAGCAACTCTAGCAGACCCCGCATCCGCCCCCGACCCGCAAAATAACCGCCAAAATGCGGGTATGGGCCGGAAAGCCTGCACGACCAGACCCCGCATCCCGCCCCGGCCCGCAAAAATTTTTGGGGGGCGTGGCAAATTCCCGACCCCAACCCGGGAAAACGCGGGTTTCCCCCTCGCGGTTGCGGTGCCCTGCATCACAGAGAAGCAGTTGGCGGGAGGGACATTTCAGCCCCGCAGTCTTTTCTCCCTCCTTCCGTCGCCGCACGCCCTTGCTTCCGCCCGCCTGCCGCCAGCGATTCCGGCCATATCTGCAGGCGGCCGCCCCACACCCTCCCGCGCCGAGCCGCTGCACCCCCCTCCGGATCCGGCGAGAAGAGCCTCCCCCCATCGTCGCCGCCGCTGGGGATCGACCACCGTCGAGCGCACCCCCTCGTCGCCGCCCGGGATCACCCGCCACCGGTTAGTCCCTTTTTGTGATTTTTGCGAGCTATGTAGTAGATTGACGCGCCGGTGTGCGTGTAGATGGAGTTGACCCCATGTGAGAAGTTCTTGCTATCCGATTCGGACGACTCGGATGTGGAGACCATGCTTGCGACCTTTCGGCAGCAAACATTAGTCATGGCGCTTGCCGTGAAGGAGCATGAAGACGAGTACCGGAAGAGGAGGCGGGGATCTACTGTCGGGCGTCTGTGCATTCCTCGGAATCGCCATCTTGGGAACGAGATGTTGATGCAAGATTATTTTGTGGAGAATTCTACATATCATGCACACCTCTTCCGTAGAAGGTACCGAATGCGCCGATCCCTTTTTGTGAAACTTGTTGAAGCTTGCGAGGCAAATTGCCGGTATTTTACTCAAAGAAGGAATGTCGCGGGCTTAAAGGGATTTAGTGCATATCAAAAAATCTCCGCAGCTATGCGGGTGATTGCATATGGCGTTCCGGCTGACTATGCCGATGAGTATCTTCGCATTGGTGAAGATAGCACAATTGAGTCTGTGCGTAGATTTGCGAAAGTAATCATCTGTGTCTTTGGTCCTGAGTATCTTCGGGCACCCAATGAAGATGACACAAAGAAATTGATGGCAGCTAATGAGAGGAGAGGTTGGCCTGCCATGCTAGGTAGCATTGATTGTATGCATTGGAATTGGAAAAATTGCCCCAAGGCTTGGCAAGGAATGTATTGTGGCAAGTCTCGTGATGCAACAATTGTGCTAGAGGCTGTAGCATCCGAGGATTTATGGATTTGGCATTGCTTTTTTGGTATGCCGGGCACTCTCAATGATATCAATGTGTTGCAATGCTCTCATTTGTTTGCTAGGCTTGCTAGTGGTGATGCTCCTGCTTGCAACTACATTATCAATGGACATGAATACACAAAGGGGTACTATCTTGCAGATGGTATATACCCTCCTTGATGCACATTTGTCAAGAGTATCAAAGAACCCAAAACAAAAAAACAATGTGAATTTGCAAGGGTGCAAGAGGCAGCCCGAAAAGACATTGAAAGAGCATTCGGTGTTTTGCAATCTAGGTTTGCCATTGTCCGTGGTCCTACTCGTTTTTGGGATAAGAAAACCTTGAAGAACATCATGACATGTTGTGTCATCCTGCATAATATGATTCTTGAAGATGAGAGAGGAATGAACTTAGAATTCTTTTACGACAATGTGGGTAGCCGTGTCAAACCAGCTAGAGACCCAAACCGCATTAGAGCTTTTCTTCAGACATACAAGGAGATTGAAAATGCAGACACACTCTTTCAACTTCAGGAAGATCTCGTTTAGCACCATTGGGAAAGGGCTGGACAGTGACTAATTTTTGTATTCATTTGTATTTGTATTCATGACAAGTTTTGTATTGCATTATTTAAGTTTGCTACGGTGATTTGAACAATTATTTATAATGCGGATGATTATTGTTTTATGTTTGATTTGAATAATTCAGTTTATTTTCGATTGTTGAATTATGTTGGACTTGATATTTGCAGGCTGATGATCTGCGGGATGCAGCGGCGCAAAGAGCAGAACCCGCATAGCCGACCCGTAAAAAAGCATATTCCGCGAATATACTTTTTTACGGATCCGTTTGGGGGGTTTGCATCTGTGCCAGCCCGCGCCGGCCCGCAAAAGCTGTTTTGCGCGAACTACAAACGAGTTTTGCGGGTCGGCGGGATGCGGGGTCTGCTAGAGTTGCTCTAAGTTCGTTCCTGGAAAATTCCAGACATTTTTTCCAAACATGTCTGGAGAGTTTGTGTTGATTCTTAATCGTTCTTAGTGTTTAAAATTGGTTATTGGACAAAGAGAATTGTTCAAGGTTGTAAAGTGAACTTCTCTCATAAAAAATCTAACCCTAACAATGTACAAAAAACGAGCATTAGAGGTGATCCACAGAGGCGGTTAAGAGTATAAAAATCTCTAACCGCCTCAAATGAGCACACTTAGGCTATTTAGAAAAGTGAAACCGCATCTAATGAACTGACACACTATTGGAGGTGATTCTAGTTGAAAAAACACCTCTAACATGGTTGTATTGTAGGTAGATTCCCCCACGAATCGCCTCAAATGTGAGTTATCGGTTATGTGCCAACCCATCTCATCGTCGTTCTCCTCTCCTTCCTCTTGCATCGGCATCACTATACTAATTTTCTCCACCGCAAAGAATCGGTCGCGCAGGAGTTCGAGTTCGACGATCTGATGAGGGCGAGGGCATGACTGGCGGTGCGTTGGCTAGCATCGCCCGAGGTGGATGGCTCCTCCTCGTGGGCGCCCCGACTGCCTCCAGAGCAGGAGGATTCCTCAGTGTGGCCTCCATCAGCACATCCACCATCAAGCCCGAGGAGGCCCCTGCCACAACTGTCGCAACTGCACTGAGAAGGCGAGGTGGAGCGGCCCATTATATCGGGTCTCGTGGGTATGTAGGCGCTCTTCAGAAGATGTTGACAAAGGCTCCATTAACCTTGACGGGTGTGGCGCCCAATATAGAGTAGATGTAGTGCTCAGGCTTGGAGTGAGGAAGAAGTTGAAGACACTCATTTCTTTTGCGTGCTCTGTTTTAAAAAAAAGAGGTGTGGGGTTCTTTTTGTTAGGCAGAGAAAATATTATGGTTTTGGGAATACCATAGTATCAATATTGTAGTTTTTATGGGTAGCCAAACACCTCACAATAAATTGAACTATAGTATTGAAAAAACTGTAGTATTGTCAGAATACTTTAAAAATACTTTGCTATCAAATGAGGCCTCTTTTTTTATATAAACAAATGGGGCCTCAATGTGGAGACCAAGGAGGGGGGAAGCTAATCATTACCGTCATCTCATTTTTGACACTGTCGTGCTGAATACAGGTGACATGAACACATTAACCATGTGAGGTGTAATGACCCATTTTGTTAGCCCGTTGTTTAAGGACTGTAATGACCTTGCTCATCATCATGTCATCATGTTAAACAAATACAAATGCATTTCTTGGTATCACTTAAATCACTTAGTTGCATGGTCAAAACCTCTCCAAGTTAAAATTTTGTTCTTCTACTCAAATCTGGTCCTAAATGATTCTGCGTGTGTTTAGTCATCAACATCGTTAACCTGGATGTTATGTTAGCTCCTACATGTCATATCTCACCCATAACTTCAATTCCCTAAAAAAATCTGAACAAGTTTTGGTTTTTGATTCAAGTGTTTTTGGTCCACGTTCAAGTCATGGCAGATCTGTGATACCTTGGTTTGGTGATGATTCCATTACTCGAAGTTCATGAAATATTATATCTATGAGTTGTATGTTCAAAACTCCAGTAAAAGTCTCGTGAATTATGGAATTCTATATCACCTGCTTGCAGTTCGAACCCAAACTTGGGGCACATTCAAATTTGAATGTTAATGGCGGCCAAATAATTTTGAAAATCTTTAAAATTTTCACAGGAGTGTTTAAATAACACACTCCCTTTGTTCCTAAATATAAGTTTGTCTAGAGATTCCACTACGGACTACATACAGATGTATATAGACATGTTTTAGAGTGTAGATTCATTCATTTTACTTCGTATGTAGTCCGCAGTGGAATCTCTAGAAAGAGTAATATTTAGGAACGGAGGTAGTAAATAACATCTGTAAGTTTTTCTAGCCCTTTCCCTAGTGGTTTGAATCACCAAACATTTAGGGTCCTGAAAATTTATTAAAAGAAATATATATTTATATTTATATATGTAATTATTTTTTCTCCTTTTATCCCTATTCCACTGACCAGTGGGCCCCTCCTGGGTGACCTCCTTTTCCTTCCTCCAGTGAGTTTTCCCCTAGGTTTTTTCGTACCCAGGACGTGCCCCCTTGTTCCCTGCTGACCGGTGGTCGCGTCGGTTGCATGCGTGCAGAAAAATCGGTGGGGCTAGGTCGTCGTGCTCACCTCCGGCAGTGTACCGCTCTTGTCGCCTCCTTCCCCAAGCAAGCGGATGCCCATGATGAGCTCCTCATCGACCGCTTCATCTTCTCAAGAAAGACCTAGAGCTGCGTTGTCTGTCCTCTTGCTGCCCTGCTCCGTCCGACCACGCCATGAACAGGGTGAGAGCCTCCTTTGCCTCCTTCATGCTGCTAGTTGTTGCTGCTTGCTGCTGCTGGACATAGGCTGAGAATAGTCGTTTGAGATGGGTTTATTTCAAAAATCCAACTCGGTGCCAGGGCTCATCTAAGCCCATTGAACAGTAACGTGATTTAAAATAGAAAAAAAAATCTTTTTTTATGCAAGTGCGTGATGCTCGTGTAAAATTTGGTGATGTTTGGACATTTGAGTAGCGCGCGGCAAAAAAGACAAATTCAAAAATTCCAAATATTCAAGTAGGGCGCGGGAAAAATGACATTCTAGCAGTGCGCGGCAAAAATGACAAATTCAAAAATTCCAATCAAGTAGCGCGCAGCAAAAATGACATTCGAAGTAGCGCGCTGCAAAAAAGACTAATTCAAAAAAATTGGAGCTCTTCTTCTTCCTTCTCATTTTGACCAAGGCTGGGCATTTTGTCGAACGGTTGGCGCGCGCAGGGGTGCAGGCGGCCAGGGGACTACGACACAGCTAGGCTCACAAGACAAGAAGGGCCGAGGCGGGATTGTGCTCGCGGGTAGCCGTCCATGGCGCAACGGTGTAGGCCGTCGGCATCTGCGCGTGTGGCATAGATGGCTCAACGCCGGCAGCAACGCAGCCGCGTGCTCTATGGCGTCGAGCTCGACGAGGTCGTGGGGCGGCATACATCTGGGCGCGTCCAGGATGCCGGAGCTCCACGCGTCAGCGCTCTGCGTCGACCCATCCTCTCTGTGCGCCGCGCTCCGGAGCTCGCATCCACGCGACCAGCTCACGGCGCTCATGACATGCGTGACGTGGGAATGACGAATCTTGGCGACGTCGAAAGAGCAAACTCAACATCCAACGGTGCCCACAGACAAGTGTGCGTCCCTCCGACGTGCTCCTGTCCACGTCGTGTTCCATGACGGCGGCCACGTCCGCATCCCCGGACTTGGAGCACATGCTCTTTACCCCGACCTATCTCCCAGACAGCTTCGCCATGGCCCTTCTCTGTATCCTCATCAGCCTCCCGCTTCGCCGCAATCGGTCACATATCACGGGACATTGAGTCCAATTCATAGTAAGACTTGCGTTGATTTTCTTGCGGAAAACAGCGCGATACTAACCCGATTTTTGGATATACACATCTGGCCAGATGACAGGAATAAGTGCTAATATATCTAACTAAGAGCGCTAAGTGATGGATGTGGATGAGAACTGGATCACGGGGAGACATCGACGGCGCCGTCATTTACAATGGCCGAGGCGGACCATGAGAATGAGACAGCAAGGAACAGCAGTTGTGTTACGAGTTTGCCTCTCGGAGACCAAGCCGCCGCTTGCCTCCGTGCCGCTAGAACAGCCCCGCCTCGGCCCTGCTGGTCTTGCGAGACTCGCCGTGCCGCAGCTCCCTTGTCGCCGCACCCTCTGTGTGTGCCGTCACAAGCCACACGAACTCGGTCTACTCCTTTTGTTGCTCGGTGCGCGCCACTGGTTGACAAAATGCCCAGCCGAGGTCAGGAAGAAGAAGACTGACATGTGGGCGATAACCGGTCAAAACCATGCCAAGTCTCAAAAAGGAAGAAGAAGACTGACACGTGGGCGATAACCGGTCAAAACCATGCCAAGTCAGCACGAATCCGCTTTTGTCAAACTTAAGGGACTAAGCTAATCCGTTTTGAGAAGTTGAGGGACTAACTTTTGCCGGTTTTGCAGTTCAAGAACAATTTCTATACTTTTGAGAAAGTTTAGGGACAAGAAATATACGTTTCCCTAAAAAAAATGCATAACTTACTTTCTGGAGCTCCCAAAAATATAGATTCGAATTTTCAGTAGCTTCATTTCATCTTTCTTCATGTCATTACTTGCATTCCTTTCATTGCTAAC
Organism: Triticum dicoccoides; assembly: GCF_002162155.2. Lineage (NCBI taxonomy): Eukaryota > Viridiplantae > Streptophyta > Magnoliopsida > Poales > Poaceae > Triticum > Triticum dicoccoides. The sequence goes on along the minus strand of NC_041381.1, from coordinate 646,558,692 downwards.
ATGTTGGGCTTCATGGATATTGATTTTGCTTTGTCTGACCCTTTTCTGGGGATTTTTCTTCATCGTTTTGATAGAGTTTGAAAACGAGGGGTACTACGAGATTGACCAGCAACAATACAATAACTTTGATCAACAAGGCAAACATCCACTTGTTGAACTTATCTCATACCTTTATTCATGTTGCAAATAACGATTATCTCTTGTCATGATGACCCTCCTAGTGATCATGTGGTAATTTCCTTTTGTGATATCCCTGCTAGAGTTGCGTGTCTTGTCTAGGAGTTGCTTGTTGTTCATGATCAGTGGGTCATGAAATTAATTTTGAGTAACTCAACTATGGAACTAGTAAAGTGAGTTGCGAGCAACGGTAGTTTATTACAGGTTGGCGGTGGTCGCAATTGTTGATGGTGGGTAACCATGTGTTTGGAGGCTGCTATCGTGAACCAATCGAAGTACCCTCGATGAGCCGGGTAAAAGGATCACGTAAAGCGTATCAATGGTGTCTATGTTGGTCGTCTTCCAACGGACTCACCACCCGTGGTTTGGAGGAGGCACTTAGATACCATTGAGACGTGAACTGAACAGATCACTTCTTTGACAAAAAATGGTGAAATGGAGGTGTATACTTTGTTTTCAGTTGTAGCGAGGTGTATCACAGTGACTTGTTGTATAACAATCTTATAATTTAATTTCCAGGAGTACAAAACCACATGATATGTTGAATGGGCACCTCTTGTGCCATGTGTTTGGTCTAGGTGTTATGTTATGTTTTACATCCATGGACTTGTTGTTAGTTCATTTTAGATAATTGTATAAGTCTTGCAAGTACGAAAGTACTCATTGGAAATTTCAATCCTAATATTTCACAGGTGAGAGTCAAGCATAGGCGATTACTTTGACTCCGGTCATTTGGGCGATGCCTAGTTGTTAGGTCGCTCGGTTGGCTAGCTCGTTCAAGGCGCATTCTTGGGTGGGATGGTGGGGCTGCCATCCCATGTGTTTTATGCTTCGAGATGTTTTGTTTGTAATTATCTACCTACTCATGTATAAGAGATGGGTTGAGATCCTCTGCAGTACCGTATGGTGCTGTAGTGTCGATGACATGTGGGGCTAGGTCCCACATGGCAGTGACTGTACAGCACCGTACAGTACTGCAGAGGATCCTAACCCGTGTTATGTATTCTTAATCCCCCGCTTTAAAGTTTGTGTTGTGGTATTCAGTTTGTTTAAGCATGCCATGTACTGTGCGTGTATGATACAGTGTGCATGGTATGTGTTCGTAGAGTCGGGTCTTGCTAGTATGTGAAGAGAATGGTTGTTGAGCAATGCGGCGCATCAGTGAAATTCCAAGTATGTCTGTGGGTGCCAGTTACCACCACCATCGGAAGTATTTTTCCACTGCTTTAGACATTATACGGATTTTACATGTCTCTTTGTATTTCGCCTTTTTATTTTTCGTTTGTGTGAGAGGCCTTTATTTGATCCTGTGCATATTAGTTATGCAGAGACCGGATATAATGTTTAAATATTTTAAGTAAAGAAAAAACGCTCATTTTCGAAAAAAGTGTGTTGTGATCCATCGAATGGCCTCAATTGTTTCACAATTTGGCTTCCTACTATGCCACGCGCCGAAACGCTAGGAAATGACTTGCGGTTCAACGGAAAACCTCGGCTGTTTCAAAATTGTAGCTTCTCCCTATTTGCGTCTGACGGCGAATCACTAGAAAATGGGCGTCATGTGCTGATGTCTAAAGATTAGACACTTAGATAGTTAGATGTCAGTCCATAGGTGACTCAGGATTTAAGATCATATGAGCTCCTGCCCAATCACAAAGTAGATCAATTTCTCTACGTATATTTTTCATTTTTAGGCATGTCCAACGTAGACCCTCTAACCGCCCGTATACGTCGGAACTGCACTGTCCGGACATGTTGTGCCATCCAACATGTGAGTGTATCGGTATGCTGGGCGGTATGGACGTGTTTTTTTTTCTCAAACCGGAGACAAACTAGGGGACCTTTGTAGGCTTTCGGACCGCTGTCACGCCCGATCCTGACCATCCTAACCCACCCAAAAACCTCTTCCCTCGCCCCCATGCGTCCCACTCGGCGTCAGCTACCCGTATTCATGCCGCTGTAGAGCGACCGCTCCGCAATGACGCCGGCCCAAAGCGGACGCGACCTCTCACTGCCACCGGCATTGAAGCGCCGTGCCGACTGAGGGAGCCGCCCCGGTCGCGTCCCGGGTGCTCGCGCCTATTCAATGCTGGAGCGGCGTTTCCTGTATGAGACGGGACAAATATCTAACACGCCCGACCAATGCCCGTCCGTCTGTATGCGGCCATTGCAGGCTCGCCGCCCAAGGAAACAACTCCAGCGTCGCGCATTGATGCACCCAGACGCTTGGCCTCACCTATATCCGCTATTAAAGGCGGCCACGCCCAACTAACTCCATACCAGAACACGCCCTCCTCCCTTTGCTCCACATTTGCCATGACCGCGAGCGGGAACACTCTGTGGGATTGTCTATCGCCGGAGATGAAACATGAGGTGGTCGCTCTTGTAGCCGCATGGTAGTCCCGCCGTGCTAGGCGGATCGAGCAGGGCACACCGGGCAGCTCACCTGAGGTCTCCGACGATGATCCCTCTGGCTGCGACGATGACACGGCGCCGGACCCCGCGACGGTGCATGCCGACCTGACCATGGAGCAGACGCAGGCGCACTATGATGTTGTCATGGCGGAGGAGGAGCAGCCTGAGCTGGCTCCTATGTCGGCGTTCCAACATGCTTAGGAGGCGCAGAGGTACAGCCTGTTCCTCCTCGAGCAGCACCGGCTGGCGGAGGGCCAAATTTATGGCGAACCCGAACTTCGTTGCGGAGCAGAGCACGATCTACGAGGCCGCACGTGCCGCTCGCAACGAAGTTCTGCTGCAATCAGACGTGGACACGGCTGCCAGGTGCCTGTCGTATGTGCTGCTGTCCAACATTCGGGGCGTACATGGCAAGTGGACAGTGACGGACCGTCCATGTCCATCATTGACATCACGTCCACCTGTGCCAGCAATGGATAGGTCTCAGACTCCTTCGAGGATGAGCAGGGCATTGTGTCCCAAGTGGGCTAGTTTGTCTTCCATATTCTACTCTTCCTTGTTGAAGACTGCACCTTCACTTCATGGGTCTTACCGCCGCCGTTCATGGAGACGGCATGATGAAGGAGGTGGTCGTCGATATGGAATACAAAGGAAGTGGACGACGGCTGGTCGCCGCCATAGGATAGGTTTGGGGTTGGATTTTATTTAATCTTCTAAATGTTGGAAATGTAATAAAATCCGGCGTGTTTGCACGCGTCTCGTTTGGTTTATATGAAAATCCATCGTATTTGCATGAATTTCGCCCTGTTAGTTGAAAAGTTGTTTGAAATGTATGTGAACAATGTTTTTTTTTTGAGGGGAGTATGTGAACAATGTTGGACGATGGCCTTGGACGAGTCTACGAACATATGCTGGAGCAAATTTGAGGATTGACATTGGAGATATTTTTATTTAATTGCATGGTAACAAATATCTCATTTATTATAGAATAATGATCTAAGCTACAAGGTACTCTAGGTAAACACCGAAGATTCCCTTATACCAGAAGGAAATAGTAATCATAGTCGGGCTTACGCACGTACAGCGGAACAGGAGCCGGACACGTTGGTCACGAACTCACATGCGATTTCTTTTCTTTTTCGTGACAAAACCCGGCGACCATACATACTTGTCTCGTAACGCTCGGTACACGCGGGGCCGGCCCAGCAAGAAAATAACAAGTACTAGAGAAGATAGGGCAGGAGGGTAGGAGAGGAATTTCGCAAGGCGAGCGGATCTCCCAGCGCTCAAGGCGCCGCCGCACTCCCTCCCCCTCCCCTCTATCTCTCTCTCTCCTGATATTTTCCCCTCCTCTCTCTGCAGACCGCCGCTCTCTCTCTCTCTCTCTCCTAAAGGAATCTCGCCTCTGCAAAAGTAGAGCCATGGGAGAGGGCTGCTACGACGTCATTACCGTACGTCACCATCTCCCTGGTTTGTTTGGTTCAATCCAATCCCCACTCCTAATCTGTCTTTCCTCCCTGCCCTTCGCAGGTTTTGTTGAATACTGGATCAGATCGGGAGCACGCTTCCCGAACCGAGGACGGGCCGTGTTCCATCAGATCTGAAACAACCTACTCCTACTCCCCTTTAGCTGCGAGGAGGGAGGAAGACTAGTCATCTCACGATTTGATATTTTCAATTATTATATCTCTGTGTGACCCTCGTGATTTTCGGTGCAGGAGCAATCTTTGCCGCATGGAGGCGGCATACGGGATACGGCCTACTACTGTACTAGGCAGAGCAATCAATTGGTATTACAAAAACCGGAGAAAAACTGCACCCAAAAGCAGCTGTCTTGTGTACCTGAATGTTTCATCTTCGGGACACTTCATCAGCCGTGCTACGGTCGTAGCCATCTGCCGGTTTCCTTGTCAAAAGGACAACATGTACACACGGTGGTCTTCTCAAAAGAAACAACCTGCGTTGTTTTGATAGATTCTGGTTGCTTGCTTCCAATCAATACTTAATATCTGATTGTCGCAAAAAATTATATTTGCATTATCTTTAGAAATAATTTGCATAAAGGAAAACAAAGGCGAAATATTTAGCAGCAATGGCAGGGCAAGTACGCTGATGCTTAGCTACGTTAGCATTAGTACCTTTTTCAACTGTGCCATGTTTGTGAGTTTACAAGCTTATGAACTTAGAAACCGAAACCTAGGAATAGGAGAAATGTAGGAATATGATCAAAATCAGAAAGCATATAAATTTTATTTTTATTTTTATTTTGTGATTTGTAGGATTGTAAAAATAAGGTACAAGTTCATGTATACAATCCCGTGTAACTTCTCTAGTTTCATAGAACGATACTGTTTCTTATGTAATGATTACTAAAAATCATACATGCTATGTAGGAAATATCCAAAGGATTGGAATCCTCCGAATTTCATTTCAAAACCCTAATTTAGAGAGGCCCTTAATTTCTACTTTGTACCAAGTCCGAGACACTTATTTTGAGGCAGAGAGAGTACATAATATGTCCACATCTACGACACAAGGGAAATACACTGGTCATTTAATGGAACTAATTTGGTTTTAGATGTTTTCACTTATTTTGATATATTTGATCAAACTTAAAATATGTTTGGCTCGGGACAAAGCTTGAACATCTTTGAAACGGAGGGTATAGATGTTTTGCCCCCTTACGCTTAGCCATTTCAATTTTTTCCCTTGAACCATAATAGCTCTTTGAGAATGCATATGTGCACTGCAGCACTGGCCATTTCCTGGCATCCAGGAATGCTTCTTTAATACACGATTGGACTTTCATGTGCATCTTGCTCAACTAACTGGTATTGCTCAACTAAAGTTGTACTAAGTCTGCGACACTTATTTCGGGACGGAGGGAGTACTAATTAACTCCTACGAGGAAATTTTGAAACAAGTTGAAGAATTTTGGACATGAAGCTGTGCATGGATGTTGAATAACTGTACAAGAAGTCATAGAGGGAGATTATTTAAGACTTGCTGAGTGAACCATCAACTGGTATGTGGCTGTTTTGGATTTATGTTACCATATATCCACTTTAAACTTCCCTTCCAGCAAGTGGGCGTTCAAATTTTTAACATTGCACTCAACTGCATCTTATAATAATATTAAGCGAAAAGAAGGCTAGCATTGGTTTGTTCAGTTTTCTATAATTCCTGCCTCACGAGCTTTAGATTTATATAATTCCTTATTGTTTTTAAAGTTGAAGCCTCATTAGCGTTAGATGTCAAACTATACTCACAAAATACCAGCTCATTGCAGGGGCGGATTTACTGGGTCTGTGCCCGGGCTCAATGCCGTCGAGGATTCATAAGGTGACTTATCGATCTATCGTTGCCTTCCTTGTGGAGTCGAGGGACTAGTCGCTCTGGCCGGCCTTGGGAGCGGATTGGTCGCCGACGGAGTGTGGCAGTGGGAGACAAGAAAGATGATGCATGGCAGGGCCTCATCTTCGATGGGTGACGGTCATGATCCGATGGGAGGCGCAAGTGCGAGGGCTTGGGCGGCTAGTTTGGCGGATGGTGGCTCATCGCCATTGGGCATTTGACTAGGCCTAATTAGCACATTATTGGTATGGTCAATTCTCTTCAATGTGTTTGCAATTTTAATTTCAATAAAAAATATACTCCCTCTGTCGCAAAATAAGTGTCTCAACTTTAAGTGGAGACAAGTTGAGACACTTATTTTGGGACGGAGGCATATAATTTACTAATGTTAACACATGCTTTAGATGCAACAATTCAGTAAATGTGCTAATTACTACAAGCCAAGAAGTTCATGTTTTGAGCTTATCCTCTAATATCATGCTA
>NC_041381.1:646533810-646551874 GCF_002162155.2 Triticum dicoccoides | reverse complement strand
TTTTGAGAATCATGTCTTGTTAGGTTTGCCACTGCACAGGCGTGAAAGGGAAGCCCAACTAAAGAGCCTGGGCCTAAAGGATTATCAAGCCCACTGGACAAGCAACAGGCCGAGCATCAAGCCCTAGCTAGTTCCCCTTCCCTATTAATATTATATAAGGGGAACCACTGGAAAAGGAAAAAACACCAGTCAACAGGAGTAGAGAGGATAGAGCGGCGGCGCGGATTCATTCGCCCGCGTCCGCTGCCGCGGCCGCGTCCACACGCCGGAGGAGGAGAAGCTGGGAGCGCGTGAGGCTGCTCTCGTTACTTCGAAATCTTTGCTATGACATCCTGTTAGGTAACCCTTTTTCTCTTCCCCCCGTCCCCTCTGAATCCAAGTATGTTAGGGTTTTGGGGGAAAATCCGATTCCGGTGAGTGGAGCCCCGATCGAGCGTCGAATCTGTGGGGGACGAGTTCTCTTAGTACATTTCGACTATGGGGGTTTATTATTTTCATTGCCCTGCAACTCTACCTACCTACACCCCCTCCCAAGGAGATTAGGGTGGATTGGAGGGGATTTAATCCCCATCAATTCCTGCAAAACCCTCCATTCCCTTACAACCGAACAGGCTATTTTGGTTGAAGCTGTTAACTAAAACTCTTATAGCCTCTGAAACAGTTTACTGAAACTGTTGGAATCTGAAAACACAGTTAATTAGTTTAAACATTAAACTCCAAATCACTTTATTCATCTCTTTCCAGATTTAAAAGAGAAGATGGTGACCTCTGTCTTATTAAGCCCATTTTACTCGTCTTAATGACCACAGTTTATGTTCTAACCATACTAAATTATATCTTGTTTCTGCACATGAGCTGTTTTCAAGTTTTGCACATGCGCTGTCTTCTTATGTTATATGTGCTGCTGTTGCTGTTGTATTAATGCTGTTGTTAAATTTTATTTTATTTTGCGTAAATGAAGACACATTTTTATAAGTGTTGCTGTTGTATAAGTGCTGCGGTACAGCCGGGCTGAGGGGGCTAGGTGGATAATCAGTTCTAACTCCCAACTAATGAGCTCATGACTATTTAAATAACAATAGCTTTATAATTGTATATGAACTTTATTCTATCATAATATGTGCATAATCAATAGGACTTCTAACAAAAGGACCACCTAGTATGATAGTTTAGTCTTGCTATAACGTACAACAATTACTAATTTTGATCCTATTTATTTCTCAACAGGTTTCTTTTTGGCATTTTTCTTCTCTACGCAGAGGCGACAGAAATGGAGCTTTCGGACTTCTGGTTGACATGGATTGCCATCCTTCTTGGTCAAATGGACACAAGGCCGTGTTCAGTTTTAGCTTGCCTGGCTCTTTTGTATGTGTTTCGCAAATCAGCTCCCAGGCCTATCAGACTTGTCGGGAGCTATTTGGTTGCCTTGTCTGTCTCTGTCTGGAGCTATTTGGTTGCCTTGTTTGTCTTTGTTCTCCCCTTCTTCATGGACTGCACCAGAGGGTTATTGTGGCTAATGTGGTTATGTGTTATGATGGGTGGTGGCAAAAAGTGCTGGTATCATTTTGCGATTCCAACTATTGCTATGGCTGTTCATTTCCTACGCATTGTTCCTCCTATTGCGCTGTCGCTTCTGCCTTCCTGTGTGCTTAATGCTATTATTTATTGGGTAAATTTCTTCTCATGTAGGTCATGAAATTCGAATACATCTTCAAGTTAATCACAGTTTTTGTTTGAGCCTAACATTTGTTAATTATTTTGTTGCATATAGATAACTGGAGGAATGTCAGTTGAATATTATGCTACAAGTCCGTTGACAAAGATAGTTCCAAAGCGTCACAAACATAACACATGTATTTGCACAAAAGAAGGTGTCATTCTTTGGAGTGGGTTCATCAAATGCTTATTGAAAACCTATGACAACCAAAAGAGCTGGGCGGGAGAGTTTGAGCTAAATGATTTAAGAGTGTATGATACAGTTTCCAGAATCGAAACAACTCCTCTTTATGAGGCTCATTTTGCTAATCTGCTTCTTGATTTGTCAAAAATGGCAAAGTTACTATCAGGTCTCCATATGAGTAATATTCAGAATCCAGGTCAGCTTCCGCTGAATGTGAAACAGCTGATTGCTCTCATGACCGAGCCTCCAGTTAGTGTGAATTCCCCAGAGGAAGAAAAGAAAGTGTATCTTCAGTATCTCTGCAACAATCCCGCTGTTAAATTGATTGGACGACGCAAGGCTCTGAACAGAAGTATCTTGAACTTAAGGCAAGCAGGTGCAGGCCACAATGCTTCTGCCGATGCTTTGACAACTTGGCTGAGCGTCCTGATGAACTCCACTGGCTGGTACCTCTCGTTCCTCTTGGCAATAATATTTTTTCTGTACTTTTACTTTTCTGCATCCTGCCTCATCTCTGAATTTAAGATTCTATCTTCAAGAATAAAACGTTTAGAGGGGAATGTATAAGTATTATGTGCTTCAGACCTGGATTGCTGCTAATTGTAATCTGTTTCATTAAACAGGGCACTTGGTGCTTTATGGGCTGCTGCTTTGTTGGGATTAGTGGACGGATTGTCTGTCCCTTGTTTAGTGTTGGTGTATCCCTTTTTACTCCATCAAATCTACAAATCAGCAGCTGTCTTGACTGTAAGAACTGCTGGGCAATCAGATGAATTTAAGTGGCTGACATATTTAATAATGGAAATGGGAGTTCTGATGGACAACAATGAAAGGTACTTCTGGATGCTCATTGGAAATGATCTCTTTTTCCATCTTTGTTGCTTTGTTAGTATCCTGCCTTATTTGTAAATTTAAGAAGCTATTTTTAACAATAGAACTTGTAAAAGTGGAATGCATGTGTATGCAGTACTTTGAATTTGGAATGCACAGTTTCAGCTTGATATTTAGTGTTGCCATATACTAACTTAAATTCATACTAATTGTGATATATTTCCTTTTTCATTCAAACAGGTTTGGCGGTGTATTGTTGGTTTGCAGCTCTATGGTGGCAATGGCCATGAAAGTGGTTGTATTCTGCTTGGCCTGCCTTGCGATTCCCTTTGGTCGTGTATTCACAGTGTTATGCCCCTTTGGTCGTGTGGACACAGTGTTATGCGTATTGCCTTTGCCAGTACTTGTGTACTTGATTTATATATCAGCCCCCATGTTCATCAAAGTCCTGGGACGGGGCATCCAAGTTGCAGGATGGGGCATCCAAATTGCTGGAGGCTTGGCCGCATCACGTATTGGAGGCCCAGTTATCTTGCACGCTTCAAGATTAGCATTCTGTCTCATGTATGTAAATCTTCTGGTTGATGGTGGCACAAGGTGGTTGGTTCTGTTTTTCCCGCTTGTTCAGTTTCTTTACCTTGTGTCCGCTCTTGCTCCCATAGTCGAATGGCTGATGGTGCTTCTGCTGCCCACGGATCTACTTAATGTCATGAGTTACTTGGTAAATTTTTCCTCTCTATGCAGGTCTTAAAATTTGGGTCTCATCTTGAAATTCCTCTAGTTGTTTTGTTTGAGACTAAACCTTTATTATCTGTTTTGTTGGATAAAGGTCATAGGAGAGATGTCAGTTCAAAGATATTCCCGAAGACCATTGACCAAAAAAGTCCGGCTGCAGCACAACAACTTTGATCTCCTGATTCTCAGCCAAGAGGGAGTGGACCTTTGGCTTGGATTTATGAAGTGCATTGTCTCATCTTATTACAATCAGAGAAGTTGGGCCGGAACATTCCATCTAAAGCACATGAGAGTGCGCGGATCTGAATTCAAGATCCAACTCATTCCTGTTTACGAGGGCACTTTTAAGAACCTGCTACTGGACTTGTCGAGGCTGGCGACACTGCTGTCAGGCTTTTATAGGCCTAACATTGAGAACCAAGATCAGCTCCCGCTATATTTGAAGCATTTGATGACCGTTATGACCAGACCGCGCGTGGATTCAGCTTCATCTGAGCAGCAGAAAGGAAGATTCTTGAAGTTTCTGCTCAATCATCCTGCTCTGAAGTCTGCTGGGCGCCGGAAGGCTCTAATGAGAGATATCCAAGAAGCAATTGCTGGAATGGAAGTAGCAGAATCGACAAGGGTGATGGAGTCTGTCCGTAAGATCCGGATGACCAGGAGATCTTGGAGGAGAGAGCCTAGGAAAGTTCCGTTCATGAGAAAGGTCTTGTACTTCGGGCAAGGAGGTAAAATCCACACTAAGCAAGGCTATGATACTACCGCAGCTCAGCTGTTACGATTCATCAGAAATTTTTATGCGCACACTGGAGGCCGTACAGATGTAAGTTTTCTGCATTTCACATTCCTGCATTTCGTGTGTTGCAAGTATTCTGCTTACTAAGCTGTTGTTCCGTTGTCATATTGGCAGCTTCCTGACCGGCACTTGACGATTAGCATGCTTGAAGGAGAATTGGCCATGTCGCACCTTTTCTCGGATTTTATGGCGGAAGCGATCTACGGGCTTGTCATGGATACTGGCATGCATGGCCAGTAAGGGGTTTTGAAACTTAACCTCCGTGTGACTCTTCTAATAAAAAAAAATATGCTTAGTTGTTTTGTTGTGTTCTGCAGGCTTGAAGGTGCATGGGAACCGTATGCTGATTGAGCAGTAGCAGTCCTTAGTTGAGCAAGAAGGTTTGTTGCCTCTTCTTTCAGTTCCATACTGTTCAATCTGTGTAGATTAGATTGGGAACATTCAGTTTCGTTGTCGTTTGTAGCAACAGCCTGTTTGCCTGTCCTGTGCCCTGGTTTGCAGGAGCAGTGATATATCTCTTTTATTTTTTATTTTCAGATTTTTGAGCTTTGGCTGTGCTGAGGAAGAGGTTAGGATTGCCGCTGAATGCCACATCAGGCAGCTCCAATTGTAGTTACGCGGTGAAGATGAGAAAGGATGTCATTTGTATTTGTTGGTTATTAGGTTAACCGCAGTCCTCGACATTACTATATGCTATCGATGGGTGCAAACCGTCATCACTCTAGCTGGCTGTTTCTCTTTAGATGTTGGGTAAGTGTTATGCTGTTGATGGATGGTGCTATCCCCGTTGCTGCCTATCTTTCTTCTTCCTTCTTTGGTTAAGTATCTTCCAGCGATTGTAACTCAGATCTGTCAGTAGTAAAAATGCTTAGTTCAGTTCTGCTCCATTACTTTTATGTACAGCGCACTGTTGGAAACATTGGATGGCACTGTTTGAAAGTGAATGAGCACAGTTCCACAGCCAGTTCCGTGGAAGTTTTTTATAGAACTCCTACTCCCTCCGTTTCAAAATAGATGACCCAACTTTGTAAAGTTAGTACAAAGTTTAAAATAGATGACCCAACTTTGTAAAGTTAGTACAAAGTTTTGGAACGGAGGGAGTACATATGAACACTTTTATCATCTACTCCATTCAACTATTTGTGAATGAGCACCGAAGTTTTGTGAAGGAAATTCAGCAAGCAAGCGGCAGCTACAGTAGCTCTTCAGCGCTACGTGTATAATCTGTGATGTGAAAGCTTATTCAACACGCAAGCTTGACAAGATTGTCAAAATCCAAAGGTTGGTACTCCGATAATCTAGGCTAGACACCGGATGGGGTGTGTCTGCCCGTGACGCTGATGGAAGCGTGGTGCAAGCACATTTCTTCGAAACAGAACTCTTTAACCGTCCAGATTAGTTGCTAATCGCACTGAAAAAGTCAAACACACTGGAACCATCCATATGAATCGCTAACAGACTCCTCTAACACAGGAAAAAGCCACGAACGCACATGCCGGATTCCACGCTCGCCGGCCGCCCATACTAGTCCTCCGCTTTCCGGTGACCCTTGCCAGCCGCTCGGACCACCGAGCTCACCGGCCGCTCGGACTAGTCCTCCGCTTTCCGGCGACCCTTGCCAGCCGCTCGAGCACCGAGCCCACCGGCCGCTCGGACTAGTCCTCCGCTTTCCGGCGACCCTCGCAAGCCGCTCGTACCACCGTGCTCGCCGGCCGCCCGGACTAGTCCTCCGCTTTCCGGCGACCCTCGCTCATACCACCGCGCTCGCCGGCTTCTACCATCGAGTTTCAGCAAAAGGCAAATTCAGCAACAAAAATGATGCCGCCGGTTGTAGCAAAAATAATAATCGGTCTCAGCAAAAAACATCACCGGTTCCAGCAAAACATGTAGTGGCGCTGACAGTCGCAACAAAATTATCGCTGGATCCAGCAAATATTATTACCGATTGTAGCAGAAAAATAGCCGGTGCCAGCACAAACGATTCGGTGGTGGTCGTCCGGTTCCAGCAAACTTACCACTTGTCTCCGCCGCCAGTCGCCTCGAACGCAACACCATGGGTCGCTGGTTCCAGCATCTTCAAAACATGGTTGTAGCATTCCTCGCGTGGCAGCGACGAATGCAGCACACCGCGGCCGCAGAAAAACACATTTGCATGTTCCAGCAAAACAAAACCCGGTTCTAGCAATTCAGATCACGGTTGCAACAAATTCACCGCGAGATGCATCGGTGCCGCCATCTATATGCTACAACCCACGATCGCCGGTTCCAGCAAATTTTGGTGCCCGTACCAGCACGGGGCAAGGCCGGTTCCAGCTCGCGCCCTGGAGCTTGCAGCATAAAGGCGTTTCGCTCATCCCCTACGACGCGTCGCAGTTCGACCATGACAGTGTGGATCTTGCAGCACGGGGAGGACGGCACACGACCATGGTGTCGCTGGGCACAGGGAGGACTGAAGGAAATATGCCCTAGAGGCAATAATAAAGTTATTATTTATTTCCTTATTTCATGATAAATGTTTATTATTCATGCTACAATTGTATTAACCGGAAACATAATACATGTGTGAATACATAGACAAACATAGTGTCACTAGTATGCCTCTACTTGACTAGCTCGTGAATCAAAGATGGTTAAGTTTCCTAGCCATAGACATGAGTTGTCATTTGATTAACGGGATCACATCATTAGGAGAATGATGTGATTGACTTGACTCATTCCGTTAGCTTAGCACTTGATCGTTTAGTATGTTGCTATTGCTTTCTTCATGACTTATACATGTTCCTGTAACTATGAGATTATGCAACTCCCGTTTACCGGAGGAACACTTTGGGTGCTACCAAACGTCACAACGTAACTGGGTGATTATAAAGAAGTACTACAGGTGTCTCCAAAGGTACATGTTGGGTTGGCGTATTTCGAGATTAGGTTTTGTCACTCCGATTGTCGGAGAGGTATCTCTGGGCCCTCTCGGTAATGCACATCACTATAAGCCTTGCAAGCAATGTAGCTAATGAGTTAGTTACGGAAAGATGCATTACGGAACGAGTAAAGAGACTTGCCAGTAACAAGATTGAACTAGGTATTGGATACCGACGATCGAATCTTGGGCAAGTAACATACCGATGACAAAGGGAACAACGTATGTTGTTATGCGGTTTGACCGATAAAGATCTTCATAGAATATGTAGGAGCCAATATGGGCATCTAGGTTCCGCTATTGGTTATTGACCGAGAATAGTTCTAGGTCATGTCTACATAGTTCTCGAACCCGTAGGGTCCGCACGCTTAACGTTACGATGACAGTTTTATTATGAGTTTATGAGTTTTGATGTACCGAAGGAGTTCGGAGTCCCGGATGAGATCGGGGACATGACGAGGAGTCTCCAAATGGTCGAGACGTAAAGATCGATATATTGGACGACTATATTCGGAGTTCGAAAAGGTTCCGAGTGATTCGGGTATTTTTCGGAGTACCGGAGAGTTACGGGAATTCGTATTGGGCCTCAATAGGCCATACGGGAAAGGAGAGAAAGGGCCAAAAGGGTGGCCGCACCCCTCCCCTTGGACTAGTCCGAATTGGACTAGGGAGGGGGGGCGCCCCCTTCCTTCCTTCTCCTTCTCTCTTCCCTTTCCTTCTCTCCTACTCCTACTACATGGAAGGGTTCCTAGTTCTACTAGGAAAGGGGGAATCCTACTCCCGGTGGGAGTAGGACTCCCCTAGGGCGCGCCATAGAGAGGGCCGGCCCTCCCCCTCCTCCACTCCTTTATATACGGGGGCAGGGGCACCCCATAGACACACAAGTTGATCTTCGTGATCGTTCCTTAGCCGTGTGCGGTGCCCCCCTCCACTATATTCCACCTCGGTCATATCGTTGCGGTGCTTAGGCGAAGCCCTGCGTCGGTAGAACATCATCATCGTCACCACGCCGTCGTGCTGACGGAACTCATCCCCGACACCCTGCTGGATCGGAGTCCGGGGATCGTCATCGAGCTGAACGTGTGCAGAACTCGGAGGTGCCGTACGTTCGGTGCTTCGATCGGTCGGATCGTGAAGACGTACGACTACATCAACCGCGTTGTCATAACGCTTCCGCTTACGGTCTACGAGGATACGTGGACAACACTCTCCCCTCTCGTTGCTATGCATCACCATGATCTTGCGTGTGCGTAGGAATTTCTTTTGAAATTACTACGTTCCCCAACAATGGCATCCGAGCCAGGTTTTATGCATTGATGTTATATGCACGAGTAGAACACAAGTGAGTTGTGGGCGATACAAGTCATACTGCTTACCAACATGTCATACTTTGGTTCAACGGTATTGTTGGATGAAGCGACCCGGACCGACATTACGCGTACGCTTATGCGAGACTGGTTTTACCGCCGTGCTTTGCACACAGGTGACTAGCGGGTGTCTGTTTCTCCAACTTTAGTTGAACCGAGTGTGGCTACGCCCGGTCCTTGCGAAGGTTAAAACAGCACCAACTTGACGAACTATCGTTGTGGTTTTGATGCGTAGGTAAGAACGGTTCTTGCTCAGCCCGTAGCAGCCACGTAAAACTTGCAACAACAAAGTAGAGGATGTCTAACTTGTTTTTGCAGGGCATGTTGTGATGTGATATGGTCAAGACGTGATGAGATATAAGTTGTTGTATGAGATGATCATGTTTTGTTATCGGCAACTGGCAGAAGCCCTATGGTTGTCTCTGAAGGAAATATGCCATAGAGGCAATAATAAAGTTATTATTTATTTCCTCATATCATGATAAATGTTTATTATTCATGCTAGAATTGTATTAACCGGAAACATAATACATGTGTGAATATATAGACAAACAGAATGTCACTAGTATGCCTCTACTTGACTAGCTTGTTAATCAAAGATGGTTATGTTTCCTAACCATGAACAAGGAGTTGTTATTTGATTAACAAGGTCACATCATTAGTTGAATGATCTGATTGACATGACCCATTCCGTTAGCATAGCACACGATCGTTTAGTATGTTGCTATTGCTTCCTTCATGACTTATACATGTTCCTATGACTATGAGATTATGCAACTCCCGTTTACCGGAGGAACACTTTGTGTGCTACCAAACGTCACAACATAACTGGGTGATTATAAAGGTGCTCTACAGGTGTCTCCGAAGGTACTTGTTGAGTTGGCGTATTTCGAGATTAGGATTTGTCACTCCGAATGTCGGAGAGGTATCTCTGGGCCCTCTCGGTAATGCACATCACTTAAGCCTTGCAAGCATTTCAACTAATGAGTTAGTTGTGAGATGATGTATTACGGAATGAGTAAAGAGACTTGCCGGTAACGAGATTGAACTAGGTATTGGATACCGACGATCGAATCTCGGGCAAGTAACATACCGATGACAAAGGGAACAACGTATGTTGTTGTGCGGTTTGACCGATAAAGATCTTCGTAGAATATGTAGGAACCAATATGGGCATCCAGGTCCCGCTATTGGTTATTGACCGGAGACATATCTCGGTCATGTCTACATTATTCTCGAACCGTAGGGTCCGCACGCTTAAGGTTTCGATGACAGTTATATTATGAGTTTATGTATTTTGATGTACCGAAGGTTGTTCGGAGTCCCGGATATGATCACGGACATGACGAGGAGTCTCGAAATGGTCGAGACATAAAGATTGATATATTGGACGGATATATTTGGACACCGGAAAGGTTCCGGAGAAGTTTGGAGCTCCGGGAGGTTACCGGAACCCCCCGGGAGGTATATGGGCCTTATTGGGCCCATGTAGGAGGAAGGGAGAAGGAACAAGGGAAGGGGGCGCGCCCCCCAAGCCCAATCCGAATTGGGGAGGGGGGCCGGCCCCCCCTTTCCTTTCTCCTTCCCCCTCTTCCTATTACTACTACTAGTACTACTTCCTAATACTAGTACTCTTTCCTTCCCCCTCCAAATAAGATAAGGAAAAAAGGGGGGAAACCTAATTGGAGTAGGTTTCCCCTCCCCATGGCGCGCCCCCTTGGGGCCGGCCACCTCCTCCCTCCCTCCTTTATATACGGGGGTAGGGGGGCACCCTAGGACACACAAGTTGATCATTGATCGTTCCTTAGCCGTGTGCGGTGCCCCCCTCCACGATATTACACCTCGATCATATTGTAGCGGTGCTTAGGTGAAGCCCTGCGACAGGAGAACATCAAGATCGTCACCACGCCGTCGTGCTGACGGAACTTCCCCTCGGAGCCTCTACTGGATTGGAGATCGAGGATGCGTCATCGAGCTGTACGCGTGTCAAGAACTCGGAGGTGCCGGAGTAACGGTGCTTGGATCAGTTGGACCGGGAGGACGTACGACTACTTCCTCTACGTTGCGTCAACGCTACCGCTTCGGTCTACGAGGGTACGTAGGCAACACTCTCCCCTCTCGTTGCTTTGCATCACCATGATCTTGCGTGTGCATAGGAAATTTTTGAAATTACTACGTTCCCCAACAGTCTCTTTGTTGCATAAGATGCAAGTGCCAAATAATTGCTTTACTTTATCGATGTGCGATAGCAATAGTTGCAAGAGCAATAGTTGGCGAGACGACCATGTGACGACACATTGATATAGATCAAGATGATGAAGATCATGGTGTCGTGCCAGTGACGATAGAGATCATGACAGTACTTTGGAGATGGAGATCAAAGGCGCAAGATGATCATGGCCATATCATGTCACATATTGTGATTGCATATGATGTTTATCTGTTATACATCTTATTCTGTTTTGTTTGACGGTAGCATTTTAAGATGATCTCTCACTAATAATCAAGAAGTGTTCTCCCTGAGTATGCACCGTTGCGAAAGTTCTTCGTGCTGAGACACCACGTGATGATCGGGTGTGATAGGCTCTACGTTCAAATACAACGGGTGCAAAACAGTTGCACACGCGGAATACTCAGGTTAAACTTGACGAGCCTAGCATATACAGATATGGCCTCGGAACACGGAGACCGAAAGGTCGAGCGTGAATCATATAGTAGATATGATCAACATAGTGATGTTCACCATTGAAAACTACTCCATCTCACGTGATGATCGGACATGGTTTAGTTGATTTGGATCACGTGATCACTTAGATGACTAGAGAGATGTCTGTCTAAGTGGGAGTTCTTAAGTAATATGATTAATTGAACTTAAATTTATCATGAACTTAGTCCTGGTAGTATTTTGCAAATTATGTTGTAGATCAATAGCTCGCGTTGTTGCTTTCATATGTTTATTTTGATATGTTCCTAGAGAAAACTGTGTTGAAAAATGTTAGTAGCAATGATGCGGATTGGATCCGTGATCTGAGGTTTATCCTCATTGCTGCACAGAAGAATTATGTCCTTAATGCACCGCTAGGTGACAGACCTATTGCAGGAGCAGATGCAGACGTTATGAATGTTTGGCTAGCTCAATATGATGACTACTTGATAGTTTAGTGCACCATGCTTAACAGCTTAGAATCGGGACTTCAAAGACGTTTTGAACGTCATGGACCATATGAGATGTTCCAGGAGTTGAAGTTAATATTTCAAGCAAATACCCGAGTTGAGAGATATGAAGTCTTCAACAAGTTCTACAGCTAAAAGATGGAGGAGAATCGCTCAACTAGTGAGCAAGTGCTTAGATTGTCTGAGTACTACAATCGCTTGAATCAAGTGGGAGTTAATCTTCCAGATAAGATAGTGATTGGCAGAGTTCTCTAGTCACCATCACTAAGTTACTAGAACTTCGTGGTGAACTATAGTATGCAAGGGATGACGAAAACAATTCCCGAGCTCTTCGTGATGTTGAAATCAACGAAGGTAGAAATCAAGAAAGAGCATCAAGTGTTGATGATTGACAAGACCACTAGTTTCAAGAAAAGGGCAAAGGGAAAGAAAGGGAAACTTCAAGTAGAATGGCAAACAAGTTGTCACTCCCGTGAAGAAGACCAAAGCTGGACCAAAGCCTGAAACTGAGTGCTTACACTGCAATGGAAATGGTCATTGGAAGCGGAAATGCCCTGAATATTTGGTGGATAAGAAGGATGGCAAAGTGAACAAGGGTATATTTGATATACAGGTTATTGATGTGTGCTTTACTAGTGTTTATAGTAGCCCATGAGTATTTGATACTTGTTCGGTTGCTAAGATTAGTAACTCGAAACAGGAGTTACAGAATAAACAGAGACTAGTTGAAGGGGAAGTGACGATGAGTGTTGGAAGTAGTTCCAAGATTGATATGATCATCATCGCACACTCCCTATACTTTCGGGATTAGTGTTAAACCTAAATAAATGTTATTTGGCGTTTGCGTTGAGCATGAATATGATTTGATCATGTTTATTGCAATACGATTATTCATTTAAAATCAGAGAATAATTGTTGTTCTGTTTACATGAATAAAACCTTCAGTGGTCATACACCCAATAAAAATAGTTTGTTGGATCTCGATCGTGATAATACACATATTCATAATATTGATGCCAAAAGATGCAAAGTTAATGATGATAGTGCAACTTATTTGTGGCACTGCCGTTTGGGTCATATCGGTGTAAAAGCGCATGAAGAAACTCCATAAAGATGGATTTTCGGAATCACTTGGTTATGAATCATTTGATGCTTGCGAACTGTGCCTTTTGGGCAAGATGACTAAAACTCCGTTCTCCGGAACAATGGAACAAGCTACTGACTTATTGGAAATAATACATACCGATGTATGCGATCCAATGAGTGTTGGTGCTCGTGGCAAGTATCGTTATTTTCTGACCTTCACAAGATGATTTAAGCAGATATGGGTATATCTACTTGATGAAACATAAGTCTGAAATAGTTGAAAGGTTCAAAGAATTTTAGAGTGAAGTGGAAAAATCATCATAACAAGAAAATAAAGTTTCTGCGATCTGATCGCGGAGACGAATATTTGAGTTACGAGTTTGGTCTTCAATTAAAACAATGTGGAATAGTTTCACAGCTCACGCCACCTGGAACACCACAGCGTTATGGTGTGTCCGAACGTCGTAACCGCACTTTATTGGATATGGTGCGATCTATGATGTCTCTTATTGATTTACCATTGTCGTTTTGGGGTTATGCATTAGAGACAGCTGCATTCACGTTAAAAGTGCACCATCTAAAACCGTTGAGACGACACCATATGAACTGTGGTTTAGCAAGAAATCCAAGTTGTCGTTTCTTAAAGTTTGGGGCTGCGATGCTTATGTGAAAAAGTTTTATCCTGATAAGCTCAAACCCAAATCGGAGAAGTGCGTCTTCATAGAATACCCAAAGGAAACTGTTGGGTACACCTTCTATCACAGATCCGAAGGCAAGATATTCGTTGCTAAAAATGGATCCTTTCTGGAGAAGGAGTTTCTCTCGAAAGAAGTGAGTGGGAGGAAAGTAGAACTTGATGAGGTAATTGTACCTTCTCTCGAATTGGAAAGTAGTTTATCACGGAAATCAGTTCCAGTGATTCCTACACCAATTAGTGAGGAAGCTAATGATGATGATCATGAAACTTCAAATCAAGTTACTACAAAACCTCGTAGGCCTTCTGTCGGTGTCAAAACCGGCGGATCTCGGGTAGGGGGTCCCGAACTGTGCGTCTAGGCGGATGGTAACAGGAGACGAGGGACACGATGTTTTACCCAGGTTCGGGCCCTCTCGATGGAGGTAAAACCCTACGTCCTGCTTGATTAATATTGATGATATGGGTAGTACAAGAGTGGATCTACCACGAGATCAAGGAGGCTAAACCCTAAAGCTAGCCTATGGTATGATTGTTGTAATGTAGGTTGTGTCCTACGGACTAAAGCCCTCCGGTTTATATAGACACCGGAGGAGGCTAGGGTTACACAGAGTCGGTTACAATGGTAGGAGA
Source organism: Triticum dicoccoides (assembly GCF_002162155.2). Taxonomy (NCBI): domain Eukaryota; kingdom Viridiplantae; phylum Streptophyta; class Magnoliopsida; order Poales; family Poaceae; genus Triticum; species Triticum dicoccoides. The sequence goes on along the minus strand of NC_041381.1, from coordinate 646,537,741 downwards.
TCTACATATCCGTATTGCCAAGCTTGCCTTCCACGCCAAGGAAAGTCCCATCCGGACACGGGACGGAGTCTTCAATCTTGTATCTTCGTAGTCTTGGAGTCCGGCGGACGATGATAGTCCGGCTGTCCGGACACCCCCTAGTCCAGGACTCCCTCACCTTCCAAAATACAGTCCGCACCAGAGTGGTACGGTAATACTGTTCTGGAAGTCATGTTACTAGACCATGATGAACCTACGAACTATGAGGAAGCTATGATGAGCCCAGATTCCGCGAAATGGCTTAAGGCCATGAAATCTGAGATGGGATCCATGTATGAGAACAAAGTGTGGACTTTGGTGGAGTTGCCCGATGATCGGCAAGCCATATTGTATAAACGGATCTTCAAGAGGAAGACGGACGTTGATAGTAGTGTTACTATCTACAAAGCTCGACTTGTCGCAAAAAGGTTTTTGACAAGTTCAAGGTGTTGACTACAATGAGATTTTCTCAACTATAGCGATGCTTAAGTCTGTCCGAATCATGTTAGCAATTGCCACAATTTATGAAATCTGGCAAATGGATGTCAAAACTGCATTCCTTAATGGTTTTCTCAAAGAAGAGTTGTATATGATGCAACCAGAAGGTTTTGTCAATCCTAAAGGTACTAACAAAATGTGCATGCTCCAGCGATCCATCTATGGACTGGTGCAAGCATCTCGGAGTTGGAATATACGCTTTGATGAGTTGATCAAAGCATATAGTTTTGTACAGACTTACGGTGAAGCCTGTATTTACAAGAAAGTGAGTGGGAGCACTACAACATTTCTGATAAGTATATGTGAATGACATATTGTTGATCGGAAATAATGTAGAATTATTCTGCAAAGCATAAAGGAGTGTTTGAAAGGAGTTCTTTAAAATAAAGACCTCAGTAAAGCTACTTACATATTGAGCATCAAGATCTATTGAGATAGATCAAGACGCTTGATAAGATTTTCAATGAGTACATACCTTGACAAGATTTTGAAGTAGTTCAAAATGGAACAGTCAAAGAAGGAGTTCTTGCCTGTGTTGCAAGGTGTGAAGTTGAGTAAGACTCAAGACCCGACCATGACAGAAAATAGAAAGAGAATGAAAAGTCATTCCCTATGCCTCAGTCATAGGTTCTATAAAGTATGCTATGCTGTGAACCAGACCTATTGTATACTCTGCCCTGGTTTGGCAAGGGAGTACAATAGTGATCTAGGAGTAGATCACTGGACATTGGTCAAAATTATCCTTAGTGGAATAAGGATATGTTTCTCAATTATGAAGGTGACAAATGGTTCGTCGTAAAAGGTTACGTCGATACAAGTTTTGGCACTGATCCAGATGACTCTAAGTCTTAATCTGGATACATATTGAAAGTGGGAGCAATTAGCTAGAGTAGCTCCGTGCAGAGTATTGTAGACATAGAATATTTGCAAAATACATACGGCTCTGATTGTGACAGACCCATTGACTAAACTTCTCTCACGAGCAAAACATGATCATACCTTTGTACTCTTTGGGTGTTAATCACATAGCGATGTGAACTAGATTATTGACTCTAGTAAACCCTTTGGGTGTTGGTCACATGACGATGTGAACTATGGGTGTTAATCATATACAGATATGATTATTGGTGTTAAATCACATGGCGATGTGAACTAGATTATTGACTCTAGTGCAAGTGGGAGACTGAAGGAAATATGCCCTAGAGGCAATAATAAAGTTATTATTTATTTCCTTATTTCATGATAAATGTTTATTATTCATGCTAGAATTGTATTAACCGGAAACATAATACATGTGTGAATACATAGACAAACATAGTGTCACTAGTATGCCTCTACTTGACTAGCTCGTGAATCAAAGATGGTTAAGTTTCCTAGCCATAGACATGAGTTGTCATTTGATTAATGGGATCACATCATTAGGAGAATGATGTAATTGACTTGACTCATTCCGTTAGCTTAGCACTTGATCGTTTAGTATGTTGCTATTGCTTTCTTCATGACTTATACATGTTCTTGTAACTATGAGATTATGCAACTCCCGTTTACCGGAGGAACACTTTGGGTGCTACCAAACGTCACAACGTAACTGGGTGATTATAAAGGAGTACTACAGGTGTCTCCAAAGGTACATGTTGGGTTGGCGTATTTCGAGATTATGTTTTGTCACTCCGATTGTCGGAGAGGTATCTCTGGGCCCTCTCGGTAATGCACATCACTATAAGCCTTGCAAGCAATGTAGCTAATGAGTTAGTTACGGAATGATGCATTACGGAACGAGTAAAGAGACTTGCCGGTAACAAGATTGAACTAGGTATTGGATACCGACGATCGAATCTCGGGCAAGTAACATACCGATGACAAAGGGAACAACGTATGTTGTTATGCGGTTTGACCGATAAAGATCTTCATAGAATATGTAGGAGCCAATATGGGCATCTAGGTTCCGCTATTGGTTATTGACCGAGAATAGTTCTAGGTCATGTCTACATAGTTCTCGAACCCGTAGGGTCCGCACGCTTAACGTTACGATGACAGTTTTATTATGAGTTTATGAGTTTTGATGTACCGAAGGAGTTCGGAGTCCCGGATGAGATCGGGGACATGACGAGGAGTCTCCAAATGGTCGAGACGTAAAGATTGATATATTGGACGACTATATTCGGAGTTCGAAAAGGTTCCGAGTGATTCGGGTATTTTTCGGAGTACCGGAGAGTTACGGGAATTCGTATTGGGCCTCAATAGGCCATACGGGAAAGGAGAGAAAGGGCCAAAAGGGTGGCCGCACCCCTCCCCTTGGACTAGTCCGAATTGGACTAGGGAGGGGGGGCGCCCCCTTCCTTCCTTCTCCTTCTCTCTTCCCTTTCCTTCTCTCCTACTCCTACTACATGGAAGGGTTCCTAGTTCTACTAGGAAAGGGGGAATCCTACTCCCGGTGGGAGTAGGACTCCCCTAGGGCGCGCCATAGAGAGGGCCGGCCCTCCCCCTCCTCCACTCCTTTATATACGGGGGCAGGGGCACCCCATAGACACACAAGTTGATCTTCGTGATCGTTCCTTAGCCGTGTGCGGTGCCCCCCTCCACTATATTCCACCTCGGTCATATCGTTGCGGTGCTTAGGCGAAGCCCTGCATCGGTAGAACATCATCATCGTCACCACGCCGTCGTGCTGACGGAACTCATCCCCGACACCCTGCTGGATCGGAGTCCGGGGATCGTCATCGAGCTGAACGTGTGCAGAACTCGGAGGTGCCGTACGTTCGGTGCTTGGATCGGTCGGATCGTGAAGACGTACGACTACATCGACCGCGTTGTCATAACGCTTCCGCTTACGGTCTACGAGGGTACGTGGACAACACTCTCCCCTCTCGTTGCTATGCATCACCATGATCTTGCGTGTGCGTAGGATTTTTTTTTTGAAATTACTACATTCCCCAACAAGGACGACGAACGGATGTCTCTTGATTCCCACCGCTCACAATCACAGCGTGCAGCCATGGCTGGTGGGATGGTTGTAATGGAACTGGTACGGGGGGTAAGGGCCAGCTAGCCGGAGTGAAAGCCAGGGGTGAAGGTGGGTTCCGGCATGGGATGGAACATGGAAGAAAAAGAAGGCCGGGATGCGGTGACCAGATGGATCAGAGGATAAGGGAGAATACGAGTGGACGAGAGGCTTTTGCGAGTATGTGTATCCATGTGAATACTGAGTGCGCGAGGAGCAAAGCGGTACGACCGGCCAAAAAGTTAGCCGGTCGACCGGATGCAATCGTTTCCCCAAAAGTTTTGCCTCATCTTATTAACAAGGAAATCACTTTGCTTCCACCGGCTGATAATACGCGCTCGTAAGCCGCCTTCTTTGAGCGTCTCTAGCCATTGCCCCCCCCCAAGTCATCTCCTTAGAGCGTCTCTAGCCGTT
>NC_041381.1:646522939-646533577 GCF_002162155.2 Triticum dicoccoides | reverse complement strand
ACATAAAAATCGCCGCCTGGGGGGTGAGCCGATGGTATAATCGGCTATGTGGCGGTTGGGCACCCAGGCATCGATATCGGTCCATTTCTGGCCGCTTTTCGGTCCACCTTCGGCAAAAAAAGGCCGATATTGGCGTGGTTTGGCGTGAATTCTCAACACAAGTAATTTTTTTATCACATAGTTCATCACAGAAAATCAATAAAAATCAAATAGCTTAATACAAATTATATAGTTCAACAAATAAAAACTCATATTTCATCACACGTCGAGCTAGGCGTCACCCTTGATCCTCCATAGGTACTCCACCAGGTCCTGCTGCAGTTGTTGATGCACCTGTGGGTCTCGAATCTCCTGACGCATATTAAGGTAGGCAGTCCAGGTTGCCCATAGCTGGTGATCAACTTGGGTAAGAGGACCCTGCCTGTAGTATGGTTCAGTGTCAAACAATGGCTCTTTCTGCTCGCTCTCAATGATCATATTGTACAACATGACACAACAAGTCGTGATCTCCCACATTTGATCTTCGACCAGGTCTGAGCAGGATACCAGACAACAGTAATCGAGATTGGAGCACACCAAATGCCCGCTCGACATCCTTCCCGCAAGCCTCCTGAACCTTGGCAAAGTGGGACTTCTTGCCTCCTGGCACATCGTTTGGGATAGTCATCACAAATGTAGACCATCTCGGATAGATGCCATCAGCTAGGTAATATCCCTTGTTGTAGTGCCGCCCATTGACCTCGAAGTTCACCGGAGGAGAATGACCTTCAACAAGCTTGGCAAAGACAAGGGAGCACTGCAGCACACTGATGTCACTGTGAGTTCCTGGGATACCAAAGAAGGAGTGCCAAATCCAGAGGTCATGTATGACCACCGCCTCAAGTACCACACTGCAACCGCCTTTGGCGCCTTTGTACATCCCCTGCGAAGCAAATGCACAGTTCTTCCATTTCCAATGCATGCAGTCACTGCTTCCAAGCATCCCAGAAAATCCTCTTGCAGCATTCTGTGCTAGGATCCGAGCAGCGTCTTCCACATTGGGTGTTCACAAGTATTGTGGTCCAAACACTACCACCACTGCCCTGCAGAACTTGTAGAAACACCCAATGGTCGTGGACTCGGCCATGCGCCCATAGTCGTCGAGTGAATCACAGGGAGCTCCGTATGCAAGCATCCTCATCGCTGTCGTGCACTTCTGGATTGAGGTGAATCCAAGTTTGCCGGTGCAATCCTTCTTGCACTTGAAGTAGCTGTCGAACTCCCGGATGGAATTCACAATCCCGACGAAGAGCTTTCGCTCATCCGATAACGGCGCCGAAATACTTTGTCACAGTGCAGTGGAGCGTCGACGAAGTAGTCGGAGTAGAGCATGCAGTAGCCTTCCAGATGATGCCGGTTCTTTGCTTTCATCTACCCCGGCGCCGAGCCACCACGCCGCGGCTTTTCATTGCTCGCGAGCAGGACAGCGAGGGCGGCGAGGACCATGAGATGTTTCTCTTCCTGGACGTCGGCATCAGCTTCCTCCTCCAGCAGTGCGGCGAGCGCCTCCTCGTCGTCTGAGTCCATTGTCGAGCAGGCAAATCGTCGAACACCTTGCGGGCGTAGTGGGCACACATCTTGCCGGTACATTGTCCTGCGCGGTCGGAATGCTGGAAAAATCGCCCGGACGGTGGTGGAGAGGCTACCGCGGCGAAACCTCCTGTCTTTTCCGGCGGGGAATGGCCTATCTAGCGGTGGTGGGCGGCGCCGGGTATTGGGGAACGTAGCAGAAATTCAAAATTTTCCTACGTGTCACCAAGATCTATCTATCGAGAAACCAGCTACGAGTAGAAGGAGAGTGCATCTACATACCCTTGTAGATCGCTAAGCGGAAGCGTTCAAGTGAACGGGGTTGATGGAGTCGTACTCGTCGTGATTCAGATCACCGATGATCCTAGTGCCGAACGGACGGCACCTCCGTGTTCAACACACGTACAGCTCGACGATGTCTCCCACGCCTTGATCCAGCAAGGAGAGAGGGAGAGGTTGAGGAAGACTCCATCCAGCAGCAGCACAACGGCGTGGTGGTGATGGAGGAGCGTGGCAATCCTGCAGGGCTTCGCCAAGCACCTACGGGAGAGGAGGAGGTGTCACGGGAGGGAGGGAGGCGCCAAGGGCTCAGGTATGGATGCCCTCCCTCCCCTTCATAATATATAGGGGCAGGGGAGAGGGGGGAGGCGCAGCCTTGCCCCTTCCTCCAAGGAAGGGGTGCGGCTAAGAAGGGGGGAGGAGTCCATCCTCCCCAAGGCACCTCGGAGGTGCCTTCCCCCTTTAGGACTCTCCCCTTTTTCTCATCTCTTGGCGCATGGGCCTCTTGGGGCTGGTGCCCTTGGCCCATGTAGGCCAAGGCGCACCCCCTACAGACCATGTGGCCCCCCGGGGCAGGTGGCCCCACCCGGTGGGCCCCCGGGACCCTTCCGGTGGTCCCGGTACAATACCGATGACCCCGAAACTTGTCCCGATGGCCGAAATAGGACTTCCTATATATAAATCTTTACCTCCGGACCATTCTGGAACTCCTCATGACGTCCGGGATCTCATCCGGGACTCCGAACAACATTCGGTAACCACATACAAACTTCCTTTATAACCCTAGCGTCATCGAACCTTAAGTGTGTAGACCCTACGGGTTCGGGAGACATGTAGTCATGACCGAGATGTTCTCCGGTCAATAACCAACAGCGGGATCTGGATACCCATGTTGGCTCCCACATGTTCCACGATGATCTCATCGGATGAACCACGATGTCAAGGACTCAATCAATCCCGTATACAATTCCCTTTGTCTAGCGGTATGGTACTTGCCCGAGATTCGATCGTCGGTATCCCGATACCTTGTTCAATCTCGTTACCGGCAAGTCTCTTTACTCGTTCCGTAACACATCATCCCGTGATCAACCCCTTGGTCACATTGTGCACATTATGATGATGTCCTACCGAGTGGGCCCAGAGATACCTCTCTGTTTACACGGAGTGACAAAATCCCAATCTCGATTCGTGCCAACCCAACAGACACTTTCAGAGATACCCGTAGTGTACCTTTATAGCCACCCAGTTACGTTGTGACGTTTGGCACACCCAAAGCACTCCTACGGTATCCGGGAGTTGCACAATCTCATGGTCTAAGGAAATGATACTTGACATTAGAAAAGCTTCAGCATACGAACTACACGATCTAGTGCTATGCTTAGGATTGGGTCTTGTCCATCACATCATTCTCCTAATGATGTGATCCCGTTATCAACGACATCCAATGTCCATGGTCAGGAAACCGTAACCATCTATTGATTAACGAGCTAGTCAACTAGAGGCTTACTAGGGACATGGTGTTGTCTATGTATCCACACATGTATCTGAGTTTCCTATCAATACAATTCTAGCATGGATAATAAACGATTATCATGAACAAGGAAATATAATAATAATCAATTTATTATTGCCTCTAGGGCATATTTCCAACAGTCTCCCACTTGCACTAGAGTCAATAATCTAGTTCACATCGATATGTGATTAACACTCAAGGTCACATCCCCATGTGACTAACACCCAAAGAGTTTACTAGAGTCAATAATCTAGTTCACATTTACCATGTGATTAACACTCGATGAGTTCTGGGTTTGATCATGTTATGCTTTTGAGAGAGGTTATAGTCAACGGGTCTGAACCTTTCAGATCCGTGTGTGCTTTACAAATCTCTATGTCATCTCCTAGATGCAGCTACCACGTTCTATTTGGAGCTATTCCAAATAACTGTTCTACTTGGAGCTATTCTAAATTGTTGCTCCATTATACGTATCTGGTATCTCTACTCAGAGCTATCCGGATAGGTGTTAAGCTTGCATCGACGTAACCCTTTACGACGAACTCTTTTACCACCTCCATAATTGAGAAAATTCCTTAGTCCACTAGTTACTAAGGATAACTTTGACCGCTGTCCTGTGATCCATTCTTGGATCACTCTTGTACCCCTTGACTGACTCATGGTAAAGCACACTTCAGGTGCGGTACACAGCATAGCATACTGTAGAGCCTATGTCTTAAGCATAGGGGACGACCTTCGTTCCTTTCTCTCTATTCTGCAATGGTCGAGCTTTAAGTCTTAACTTCATACCTTACAACTCAGGCAAGAACTCCTTCTTTGACTGATCCATCTTGAACACCTTCAAGATCATGTCAAGGTATGTGCTCATTTGAAAGTATTATTAAGCATTTTGATCTATCCTTATAGATCTTGATGCTCAATGTTCAAGTAGCTTAATCCAGGTTTCCCATTGAAAACACTTTCCAAATAACCCTATATGCTTTCCAGAAATTCTACGTCATTTCTGATCATTAATATGTCAACAACATATACTCATCAGAAATTCTATAGTGCTCCCACTCACTTCTTTGGAAATACAAGTTTCTCATAAACTTTGTATACACCCAAAATCTTTGATCATCATCAAAGCATACATTCCAACTCCGAGATGCTCACTCCAGTCCTCAGAAGGATTGCTGGAGCTTTGCATACTTATTAGCATATTTCAGGATAGACAAAACCTTCCGGTTGTATCACATACAACCTTTCCTCAAGAATCGTCGAGGAAACAATGTTTTGACATCCTATCTGCAAGATTTCATAAATAATGCAGTAATTGCTAATATAATTCCAACAGACTCTTAGCATCGCTACGAGTGAGAAAGTCTCATCGCACTCAACTCCTTGAACTTGCCGGGAAACTTCTTAACGACAAGTCGAGCTTTCTTCAATGGTGACACTTACCATCATTGTCTGTCTTCCTTTCAAAATCCATATGTACCTAACAGCCTTACGACCATCAAGTAGTTCTTCCAAAGTCTACACTTTGTTTTCATACATGGATCCTCTCTCGGGTTTTATGGCCTTGAGCCATTTATCGGAATCCGGACCCACCATCGCTTCTCCATAGCTCGTAGGTTCATTGTTGTCTAGCAACATGACTTCCAAGACAGGATTACTGTACCACTCTGAAGTAGTACGTATCCTTGTCACCCTACGAGGTACGGCAGTGACTTGATCCGAAACTTCATGATCACTATCATAAGCTTCTACTTCAATTGGTGTAGGTGCCACATGAACAACTTCCTGTGCCCTGCTACACACTGGTTGAAGTGATGGTTCAATAACCTCATCAAGTCTCCACCATCCTCCCACTCAATTCTTTCGAGAGAAACCTTTCCTCGAGAAAGGACCCAATTCTAGAAACAATTCATATTGCTTTCGGATCTGAATTAGGAGGTATACCCAACTGTTTTGGGTTTCCTATGAAGATGTACTTTATCCGCTTTGGGTTCGAGCTTAATCCTGAAACTTTTTCACATAAGCATCGCAGCCCCAAACCTTTAAGAAACGACAACTTAGGTTTCTCTAAACCATAATTCATACGGTGTCATCTCATCGGAATTACGTGGTGCCCTATTTAAAGTGAATGTGGTTGTCTTTAATGCCTAACCCATAAACTATCGTGGCAGTTCGATAAGAGACATCATGGTATGCATCATATCCAATAGGGTGCAACTATGATGTTCGGACACACCATCACATTATGGTGTTCCAGGCGGTATTAATTGTGAAACAATTTCCACAATGTCTTAATTCTGTGCCAAACTCGTGATTCAGATATTCATCTCTATGATCATATCATAGATCTTTTATCCTCTTGTCACGACGATCTTTCAACTTCACACTGAAATTACTTGAACCTTTCAATAATTCAGACTCGTGATTCATCAAGTAAATATACTCAACATCTACTCGAATCATCTGTGAAGTAAGAACATAACGATATTCACTGCATGCCTCAACACTCATTGGACTGCACACATCAAAATGTGTTACTTCCAACAAGTTGCTATCTTGTTCCATCTTACTGAAAACGAGGCTTTTCAGTCATCTTGCCCAGGTGGTATGATTTGCATGTCTCAAGTGATTCAAAATCAAGTGAGTCAAAACGGTCCATTTGCATGGAGTTTCTTCATGCATATACACCAATAGACATGGTTCGCATGTCTCAAACTTTTCAAAAACGAGTGAGCCCAAAGATCCATCAATATGGAGCTTCTTCATGCGTTTTATACCGATATGACTTACGTGGCAGTGCCACAAGTAGGTGGTACTATCATTACTATCTTTTGGCATGAACATGTGTATCACTACGATCGAGATTTAATAAACCATTCATTTTAGGTGTAAGACCATTGAAGGTATTATTCAAATAAACAGAGTAACCATTATTCTCCTTAAATGAATAACCGTATTGCGATAGACGTAATCCAATCATGTCTATGCTCAACGCAAACACCAAATAACAATTATTTAGGTTTAACACCAATCTCTTTGGTAGAGGGAGCGTGCGATGCTTGATCATATCAAGCTTGGAAAAACTTCCAACACATATCGTCAGCTCACCTTTAGCTAGTCTCCGTTTATTCCGTAGCCTTTTGTTTCGAGTTACTAACACTTAGCAACCGAACCGGTATCTAATACTGCTACTAGGAGTACTAGCAAAGTACACATTAACACAATGTATATCCAATATACTTCTATCAACCTTGCCAGCCTTCTTATCTACCAAGTATCTAGGGTAATTCTGCTCTAGTGGTTGTTCCCCTTATTACAGAAGCACTTAGTCTCGGGTTTGGGTTTTACCTTGGGTTTCTTCACTAGAGCAGCAGCTGATTTGCCGTTTCATGAAGTATCCCTTCTTGCCCTTGCCCTTCTTGAAACTAGTGGTTTCACCAACCATCAACAATTGATGCTCCTTCTTGATTTCTACTTTCGCGGTGTCAAACATCGCGAATACCTCAAGGATCATCATATCTATCCCTGATATGTTATAGTTCATCACGAAGCTCTAACAGCTTGGTGGCAATGACTTTGGAGAACCATCACTGTCTTATCTGGAAGATCAACTCCCACTCGATTCAAATGATTGTTGTACTCAGACAATCTGAACACAAGCTCAACAATTGAGCTTTTCTCCTTAGTTTGCAGGTTAAGAAAGTCATCGGAGGTCTTATACCTCTTGACATGGGCACGAGCCTGAAATCCCAATTTCAGCCCTCAAAACATCTCATATGTTTCGCGATGTTTCAAAAACGTCTTTGGTGCCTCAACTCTAAACCGTTTAACTGAACTATCACGTAGTTATCAAAACGTGTATGTCAGATGTTCGCAACATCCACAGACAACGTTCGAGGTTCAACACACGGAGCGGTGCATTAAGGACATAAGCCTTCTATGAAGCAATGAGGACAATCCTCAGTTTACGGACCTAGTCCGCATAATTGCTACTATTAACTTTCAACTAATTTTTCTCTAGGAACATATATAAACAGTAGAACTATAGCGTGAGCTACGACATAATTTGCAAAAACCTTTTGACTATGTTCAGGATAATTAAGTTCATCTTATGAACTCCCACTCAGATAGACATCCCTCTAGTCATCTAAGTGATTACATGATCCGAGTCAAACTAGGTCGTGTCCGATCATCACGTGAGACGGACTAGTCATCATCGGTGAACATCTTCATGTTGATCGTATCTTCTATACGACTCATGTTCGACCTTTCGGTCTCCGTGTTCCGAGGCCATGTCTGTACATGCTAGGCTCGTCAAGTTAACCCTAAGTGTTTCGCATGTGTAAATCTGTCTTACACCCGTTGTATGTGAACGTTAGAATAAAACACCCGATCATCACGTGATGTTTTGAAACAGCGAACTGTCGCAACGGTGCACAGTTAGGGGAGAACACTTCTTGAAATTGTTGTAAGGGATCATCTTATTTACTACCGTCGTTCTAAGCAAATAAGATGTATAAACATGATAAACATCACATGCAATCAAATAGTGACATGATATGGCCATCATCACTTTGCTCCTTTTGATCTCCATCTTCGGGGCTCCATGATCATCATCGTCACCGGCATGACACCATGATCTCCATCATCATGATCTCCATCATCGTGTCTTCATGAAGTTGCCTCGCCAACTATTACTTCTACTACTATGGCTAACGGTTAGCAATAAAGTAAAGTAATTACATGACGTTTAAGTTGACACGCAGGTCACAAATAAATAAAGACAACTCCTATGGCTCCTGCCGGTTGTCATACTCATCGACATGCAAGTCATGATTCCTATTACAAGAACATGATCAATCTCATACATCACATATATCATTCATCACATCCTTTGGCCATATCACATCACATAGCATACCCTGCAAAAACAAGTTAGACGTCCTCTAATTGTTGTTTGCATGTTTTACGTGGCTACTATGGGTTTCTAGCAAGAACGTTTCTTACCTACGCATGAACCACAACGTGATATGCCAATTGCTATTTACCCTTCATAAGGACCCTTTTCATCGAATCCGATCCGACTAAAGTGGGAGAGACAGACACCCGCCAGCCACCTTATGCAACTAGTGCATGTTTGTCGGTGGAACCGGTCTCACGTAAGCGTACGTGTAAGGTTGGTCCGGGCCGCTTCATCCCACGATGCCGCCGAATCAAGATAAGACTAGTAACGGCAAGCATATTGAACAATATCGACGCCCACAACTACTTTGTGTTCTACTCGTGCAAAGAATCTACGCAATAGACCTAGCTCATGATGCCACTGTTGGGGAACGTAGCAGAAATTCAAAAATTTTCCCTACGAATCACCAAGATCTATCTATGGAGAGACCAGCAACGAGTAGAAAGAAGAGTGCATCTACATACCCTTGTAGATCGCTAAGCGGAAGCGTTCAAGTGAACGGGGTTGATGGAGTCGTACTCGTCGTGATTCAGATCACCGATGATCCTAGTGCCGAACGGACGGCACCTCCGTGTTCAACACACGTACAGCTCGACGATGTCTCCCACGCCTTGATCCAGCAAGGAGAGAGGGAGAGGTTGAGGAAGACTCCATCCAGCAGCAGCACAACGGCGTGGTGGTGATGGAGGAGCGTGGCAATCCTGCAGGGCTTCGCCAAGCACCTACGGGAGAGGAGGAGGTGTCACGGGAGGGAGGGAGGCGCCAAGGGCTCAGGTATGGATGCCCTCCCTCCCCTTCATAATATATAGGGGCAGGGGAGAGGGGGAGGCGCAGCCTTGCCCCTTCCTCCAAGGAAGGGGTGCGGCTAAGAAGGGGGGAGGAGTCCATCCTCCCCAAGGCACCTCGGAGGTGCCTTCCCCCTTTAGGACTCTCCCCTTTTTCTCATCTCTTGGCGCATGGGCCTCTTGGGGCTGGTGCCCTTGGCCCATGTAGGCCAAGGCGCACCCCCTACAGCCCATGTGGCCCCCCGGGGCAGGTGGCCCCACCCGGTGGGCCCCCGGGACCCTTCCGGTGGTCCCGGTACAATACCGATGACCCCGAAACTTGTCCCGATGGCCGAAATAGGACTTCCTATATATAAATCTTTACCTCCGGACCATTCCGGAACTCCTCATGACGTCCGGGATCTCATCCGGGACTCCGAACAACATTCGGTAACCACATACAAAATTCCTTTATAACCCTAGCGTCATCGAACCTTAAGTGTGTAGACCCTACGGGTTCGGGAGACATGTAGTCATGACCGAGATGTTCTCCGGTCAATAACCAACAGCGGGATCTGGATACCCATGTTGGCTCCCACATGTTCCACGATGATCTCATCGGATGAACCACGATGTCAAGGACTCAATCAATCCCGTATACAATTCCCTTTGTCTAGCGGTATGGTACTTGCCCGAGATTCGATCGTCGGTATCCCGATACCTTGTTCAATCTCGTTACCGGCAAGTCTCTTTACTCGTTCCGTAACACATCATCCCGTGATCAACCCCTTGGTCACATTGTGCACATTATGATGATGTCCTACCGAGTGGGCCCAGAGATACCTCTCTGTTTACACGGAGTGACAAAATCCCAATCTCGATTCGTGCCAACCCAACAGACACTTTCAGAGATACCCGTAGTGTACCTTTATAGCCACCCAGTTACGTTGTGACGTTTGGCACACCCAAAGCACTCCTACGGTATCCGGGAGTTGCACAATCTCATGGTCTAAGGAAATGATACTTGACATTAGAAAAGCTTCAGCATACGAACTACACGATCTAGTGCTATGCTTAGGATTGGGTCTTGTCCATCACATCATTCTCCTAATGATGTGATCCCGTTATCAACGACATCCAATGTCCATGGTCAGGAAACCGTAACCATCTATTGATTAACGAGCTAGTCAACTAGAGGCTTACTAGGGACATGGTGTTGTCTATGTATCCACACATGTATCTGAGTTTCCTATCAATACAATTCTAGCATGGATAATAAACGATTATCATGAACAAGGAAATATAATAATAATCAATTTATTATTGCCTCTAGGGCATATTTCCAACACCGGGATCGGCAGGGTGGCGGCCGAGCACGCGGGGGGTGGGCGGCGAATCTGGACGATTGGCTTGACTTTTCGCCTGACAGTGTGGCCCAGGCGTGTTTTTCCCTTGCGCCGGAGCCCCCGAGCGCTCCCCAGTGCACCGGGTTCGGCCTGCGATCTCTGGGCCCAAAACAGGCCGAGTCGGCGGATTTTGGCGTCCTAGGG
>NC_041381.1:646501311-646522801 GCF_002162155.2 Triticum dicoccoides | reverse complement strand
TGTTGTTGGCACGGCTGGAGTTGCTCTTATGACGCGTGTCCCGCCTGGGTCTCACCACTCGCACCCCTGTCACGTGCCTTTTGTTTCCCACCGTAGAAATCTTTATCTTCTTTTCCTGTCGTCTCATTCCTCACCAAGGCAGAAAGCAAGCCACAACTGTGTGCACGGAGACGCCGGAGGCGATGTCCAGCCGCCCCTGTTTCAGGATCCCGCCACACCACTGCTCCGATGCTGCAGGAGGAGGCTCCGCCGGCGAGCGGCGCTCACCCCGGGAACTGCTAGGCAGTGGCTCGGCTGCTGCTAGCCCGCACGAGCTGCTCCACGGGGCAGGCGACGGCCACTAGTGACGCCCTTGTGTTCCCGGTTCCAATAACCCCGAGGCACCGACGAGCGTGTGGAATCAAGCTGCCACAAACCCAGTGTCACGGTCGCGGCATCGCAGCTCCGACGGCGTCGACGACCGCTGCGCCGCAGCTCTGGCGACGTCGTGGCTGCTGCATTGAAGCTCCGACGGCGTCGATGACCGCTGCGTCGCAGCTCTGGCGAAGTCGTGGCCGCTGCGTCGCAGCTCCAAAGGCGTCGACGACCGCTGCGTCGCAGCTCAGGCGACGTCGTGACCGCTGCATTGAACCTCCGACGGCGTCCGACGACCGCTGCGTCGCAGCTCTAGTGACGTCGTGGCCGCTGCATTGAAACTCCGATGGCGTCGACGGCCGCCGTGTCGCAGCTCCGGCGATGTCGTGGCCGCTGCATTGAAGCTCCTATGGCATCGACGGCCGCTGCATTGCAGCTCCGGCGACGTCATGGCCGCTGCATTGAAGCTCCGACGGCATCAAGGACCTCTGCATGGCAGCTCCAGCGGTGTCGACTCCGACGGGCGCTGCATCGCAGGTCCGGCGACGTCATGACCCCTGCATTGAAGCTCCAACGATGTCGACGATCGCTGCATCGCACCTCCGGCGGCATCGACGGCCGCTGCATCGCAGCTCCAGCAATGTCGGAGGGCGTCTATGACTGCTGCATCGCAGCTCCGGCGGCCGTAGCATCGCAGCCGCAGAGCTGGTAGGTGTGCTTCGAGCGCGAGATGCATGCAAGATATGCGTTGACGGAAAGTGCGATCCACGGGGCATCACGCGAACGGCTACTATGTACACGATCGGATGGTTATCAAGGCGGCTGATAACCGCGAGCCATCAGCCGGCTTACGCCTAGCATCCGCCTATTAACAAAGAAGGCAATGGCACATTTGGAGCAGAGTTGTGCCCGGTGTCCAATGCTGTGGATTGGCAGCAGAGATAAGGGCCTTCGTGTAGAATTTGGAACTGGCCCCACCTTGCTGGCTGAAGCTACAGACGTTAGGCCGATTGACTCATCTACAGATGCTGTTATAATTGAGAATCCAGATGAAGCGACACATATAATACCGAGAAGTTGGTTTATAGGCTGGCAATTGAAGTTGTGAAATTGCTGCAAAGTTGAGAAACTGGATTTGGAACATGCTGATAAGTTGGATTTCTAGATGTAAGGTGCTGGCGTGTAACCGAGAAGGGAATCATGCTGCGCACGAGTTTGCCAGGATTGGTAATCAATGTAATTCACTAGAGAGCCTTCAGTGGGGCAGTGATGTACGTGCCCAAGTGGCAGCCGTTGTAGTGGGTGATATGCACAACCAGACACCGCATCCATCAGCGGTTCGGGGGACTAGTCCGTGGATACGGATGCGGGAGTCAGCTATCCAATGTTATCTGCAAACATTTCAAAGAAGATTTTAAATAACCGGACAAAATTCATGCAAACTAGCTGATTTTCATATAAACTAGATAAAACTCATTACATTTTGGCCATTTTCATTTTTAAAAAAGAGTCCGGACCTAAACCTAGCCTACAACAACGATCGTCATCCACTTTCTTTGTATTCCGCATCTGCGACAACGTCTTCTATCTGTTATCTCCATGAGCAGCGACAGTTGGAGAAAAGGGAAGGTCACTGGCGAGGAAGAGTAGAACACGGGAGACTGACCGACCCATTTGGGACTCGAGCCCCATCGCACCCATGCCTTACTCATCCTAATCATATAGTTTGGCCATGCTTCATTTTCGTCACACAAAATGCTTCCATCATGCTTAAACCCCAATGACAAACCAAACAATTGTTTCATACTTTAATATTCTCAAACTTTTTCAACTTCCACTCAATATATGAGCGCGAGCCATGGACATAGCACTATGGATGGAATAGAATATGATGATGGAGGTTGTTTGGAGAAGACAAAAACGAAGAAAGTCTCACATCGACGCGGCTAATCAACGGGCTATGGAGATGTCCATCAATTGATGTCAATGCGAGGAGTAGGGATTTCCATGCAATGGATGCACTAGAGCTATAAATATATGAAAGCTCAACAAAAGAAACTAAGTGAGTGTGCATCCAACTTGCTTGCTCACGAAGACCTATGGCATTTGAGGAAGCCCATCATTGGAATATACAAGCCAAGTTTTATAATGAAAAATCCCACTAGTATATGAAAGTGACAACATAAGAGACTCTCTATCATGAGGACCATGGTGCTACTTTAAAGCACAAGTGTGGAAAAAGGATAGTAGCATTGTCCCTTCTATTTTTTTGGGCCTTCTCTTTTTTTATTTGGCCTTTCTATTTTTTTTTTCTTTTTTTCCCTTTCCTTTTTTTATTTGGCCTTTTTTCACATGGGACAATGCTCTAATAATTATGATCATCACACTTATATTTATTTACAACTCAAGGATTACAACTCGATACTAGAACAAAGTATGACTCTATATGAATGCCTCCGGCGGTGTACCGGGACGGGCATGAATCAAGAGTGACATGTATGAAAAATTATGCATGGTGGCCTTGCCACAAATACGATGTCAACTACATGATCATGCAAGGCAATATGACAATGATGAAGCGTGTCATAATAAACGAAACGGTGAAAGTTGCATGGCAATATATCTTGGAATGGCTATGGAAATGTCATAATAGGTAGGTATGGTGGCTGTTTTGAGGAAGATATAAGGAGGCTTATGTGTGATAGAGCGTATCATATCATGGGGTTTGGATGCACCGGCGAAGTTTGCACCAACTCTCGAGGTGAGAAAGGGCAATGCACGGTACCGAAGAGGCTAGCAATGATGGAAGGGTGAGAGTGCGTATAATCCATGGACTCAACATTAGTCATAAAGAACTCACATACTTATTGCAAAAATCTACAAGTCATCAAAACCAAGCACTACACGCATGCACCTAGGGGGATAGATTGGTAGGAAAAGACCATCGCTCGTCCCCGACCGCCACTCATAAGGAAAGCAATCAAAGAACATCTCATGCTTCAAATTTGTCACACAACAGTTACCATACGTGCATGCTATGGGACTTGCAAACCTCAACACAAGTATTTATCAATTTCACAATTACTCAACTAGCACGACTCTAATATCACCATCTTCATATCTCAAAACAATCATCAATTATCAAACTTCTCATAGTATTCAATGCACTCTATATGGAAGTTTTTATTATACCCATCTTGGATGCTTATCATATTAGGACTAAATTCATAACCAAAGCAAATTACCATGCTATTTAGGACTCTCAAAATAATATAAGTGAAGCATGAGAGTTCATCTATTTCTTCAAAATAAAACCACCGCCGTGCTCTAAAAGGATATAAGTGAAACACTAGAGCAAATGACAAACTACTCCGAAAGATATAAGTGAAGATCAATGAGTAGTCGAATAAATATGCAACTATGTGAAGACTCTATAATATTTAAGAATTTCAGATCTTGGTATTTTATTCAAACAGCAAGCAAAACAAAAACAAAATAAAATGACACTCCAAGCAAAACACATATCATGTGGTGAATAAAAATATAGCCTCAAGTAAAGTTACATGAACGAAGACGAAAGAGGGGATGCCTTCCGGGGCATCCCCAAGCATACCAAGCTTAGGCTCTTGCCACTCCTTATTCCATAGTCCATCGAATCTTTACCCAAAACTTGAAAACTTCACAACACAAAACTCAACAGAAAACTCGTAAGCTTCGTTAGTATAAGAAAATAAATCACCACTTAGGTACTGTTGTGAACTCATTCTAAATTCATATTGAGGTAATATCTACTATATTCCAACTTCTCTATGGTTCATACCCTCCGATACTACTCATAGATTAATCAAAATAAGCAAACAACACAATGAAAACAGAATCTGTCAAAAACAGAATAGTCTGTAGTAATCTGTATCATTCGAATATTCTGTAACTCCAAAAATTCTGAAATAAATTGGTGGACCTGAGATATTTGTCTATTAATATTCTGCAAAAAGAATCAACTTAAAAACACTCTCCAGTAAAAAATGGCAGCTAATCTCGTGAGCGCAAAAGTTTCTGTTTTTTACAGCAAGATCACAAAGACTTCACCCAAGTCTTCCCAAAGGTTCTACTTGGCACAAACACTAATTAAAATATAAAACCACATCTAAACAGAAGCTAAGAAATTTGCATTGTATATTTAAATGACCACGTTCATTGCAAAGTTCACAAGGATGGCTAAGAAATTTAAATTTTCAGCACAAACATCTAGCCTTTCTTACAACCATTTAGTTTCTAAATACTTATGCCTTTTGCAAAATTTATCTTCCCTATTGGTGTGTACTTGCAAACTCTATGCACTCCACAAAAATTGACATGCTTATAAGAGACATTTTCATCATGACTAGTGCAATCATCATTAGTACTGTGGATATTTAAAGAGTTCATACTAATAACATTGCAATCATGCTCATCATTCAAAGATTTAGTGCCAAACATTAATTGGTTGTTCCATTTTCTATGAAGTCTGAGATTTTGATAGTGTACTTTTCATCATCTTGCAGTGCACTATTCTCATCTAGTTCCATGTTTCTTCTTTTTGTTGTCTTCAGATCACTAAGCAACTCGTTGGAGTTGTTCAGTCTCACAAACAATGCTGACAAGCTTGAGATTTTTCAAGGATGCTGCCAAGCCTTGTTATCAAAGTGTTGGATTGCTTAGGTGGGTCCTCTTTCAAAGTTAGTGATGGTTTTTCCCCAAGATTGAATGCTGAAGTTAATTTCCAAAATGTATCATCTACTCCAACTTTGAAATTTTCCAACAGTGAGCAGTACTATTCAAGGAAGCAATCTGTAGATTAGTAGAGAGTATCATGTTATCAAGTTTTTTCTTATGTATCTTTATTTGTTCAAGTTTTAAGTAATGTTTTTGTTTTTTGTAAAATTTAACCTTATGTAAATGATCAAAATAAGGTACAGAATGTTTGAAAGGCCGACACCAATTTATGCATTATTTGGTTCAGTCTCTCCCTAAAGTCTTGTTTGTTATCTGTTCTTCTGGCTATCGGGTTTCAAACAGGGGTGGACCCGTTTAGTATTTGTGCTGTTCCCTCTTTAGGATCCCCTGTTTGTGATTCTTGCAGACCCATTAAAAGGGTAGAGCGCATCTGGGATAGATACAACGACAAACAGGGACATGAACATACATAAGGACAGTGGACACTTGTCAAGTTGTGGTTGGTCAAAAAATATGACTGAAGACCAATTTTCATGCGGCTGTCAAATAGACAGTCCTTAAATGTATGAGATCATTTTTTTTGGCAGGAAAAGACAAGATCTCATGCCTAGTGGCGTCGGATAAAATCTGCCGACCAAAACGTCTTTGAGGGCTGGGAAATGATGTTTTTGGTTGCCTGCGTTAGGTTCGACCAGATTCGTGCCAGCCGGTCAATTTGGTTGTCCGTATAAATTATTGGGCCTGCATCACATGAACTTCTATTTGGTTGTCCTTATAAATTATTGGGCCTGCATCGCATGAACTTTAAAATAGCTCTGGGTCTATCTCGCTAAGAATGTTCAGACCGGCAGTTTCAAGCGAGCAAGACCGAATTGAGCCACAATGAGCGCACATGGGCGGGGCCCTTGCACGAGAGGATGCTGGAGGGATGGTGTACGTACTTCTTCTACCTCCAGTGACCTCCTGCCTAAGGGCATCTCCAACGGTTTCTCTTGTGTTGCCTAATCACAAATAGTTCATCCGAGTAAACTGTATGTCGTATATCGCACACATCTTCATCTGGCTACCCATTTCTATTGTTCCGCCTCATTGCAAATAGTTCATTGCAGTGAACTATATGCCACACATTGCACATGCAACTATAATCTGAATCATGTGTGATGTCTCCGCCATCGCAAACGTTTCTTGTCATTTTTGAAGGTTTTTTATATCACCGTTTGCAATTAATGCATCACACACAGTTTCGTCGAAGAGTCTCTGATTGTAGTGTCGCGTTTGGACCATCCTGCAGTAGTGAAACCAAATCGCAAATTGATAGATCGAAGAGAAATACAAAGCTATAATAGATCATGCATAAAAGAGATTAGCAAAGATTCAAATATTTCTCATGGATAATCTGATCATAAACTCACAATTCATCGGATCCCAACAAACACACCATAAAAGAAGATTACATCGGATAGAGCTCCAAGAACATCGAGGAGAACATGGTATTGAAGAGCAAAGAGAGAAAAGAAGCCATCTAGCTACTAGCTATGGACCCACAGGTGGTGGTAAACTACTCACACATCATCGGAGGGGCAACAAGGTTGATGAAGAAACCCTTCGTGAACGATTCCCCTCCGGCAGAGTGCCGAGGAAGGGCTCCATATGGGATCATGGAAGAATAGAGGCTTGCGGCGGAAAGGTTTTCTCGTCTGTCGTCCAGGTATAATGGGAATATTTTGGAATTTATAGAGGCGGAATTAGGTCAGGAGGTGCCACGAGGGGCCCACATGCCCCCCTGGGCGCGCCCGCTGAGCTTTTCGCTCCCTCGTGACTCCTCTGGTCTTCTCCCTAACCTTCTAGGGTCTCTTCTGGTACATAAAAAATTAATCCAATTTTTTTCGATGTTTGGACCTTTTTGATAATCATTTTCTGAAAAGACAAAAACAAGCAAAAAACAGCAACTGACACTGGGCACTGAGTTAATAGGTTAATCCTAAAAAATGATATATAATTGCACAAAGTTGCATATAAAGCATCCAAGATTGATAACTATAATAGCATGGAACAATCAAAAATTATATATACGTTGGAGACGTTCAGCTTGTACCTGCACTTCTCAGGACTTCTTGTTCGTCAAGTAATTCGATGGCGTTTTGTGCCCCCCTCTTTCTCTTTTTGTTCAACGATTGTAAAACATGTTGCCCTTGTCTGGTAAATCTGGAATAGCAAACTAGGTGTGGTTCTTTGAACTGTGCATAGGAGAGTTGTTACTACATGCCCACACAAGGTTTGTACACCTAAGATATATACTTCAGTGGATTACCTGGTGTTTCCCAAAAGGTTGGCTACTTGACCCTTCAACATGGATAGTGTCCTCCTCTATTAACTGATGTTGCCCTTGTCTGGTAAATCTAGAATAGCAAACTAGGTGTGGTTGGTTCTTTGAACTGTGCACAGGAGAATTGTTACTACATGCCCACACAAGGTTTGTACACCTAAGATATATACTGTGTTTCCCAAAAGGTTGGCTACTTGTGAAGGAAATATGCCCTAGAGGCAATAATAAAGTTATTATTTAGTTCCTCATATCATGATAAATGTTTATTATTCATGCTAGAATTGTATTAACCGGAAACATGATACATGTGTGAATACATAGACAAAACTATAGTCACTAGTATGCCTCTACTTGACTAGCTCATTAACCAAAGATGGTTATGTTTCCTAACCATAGACATGTGTTGTCATTTGATTAGTGGGATCACATCATTAGGAGAATGATGTGATTGACATGACCCATTCCGTTAGCCTAGCACTTGATCGTTTAGTATACTACTATTGCTTTCTTCATGACTTATACAAAGATCCTGCAACTATGAGATTGTGCAACTCCCGTTTACCGGAAGAACACTTTGTGTGCTACCAAACGTCACAACGTAACTGGCTGATCATAAAGGTGCTCTACAGGTGTTTCCGAAGGTACATGTTGGGTTGGCATAATTCAAGATTAGGTTTTGTCACTCCGATTGTTGGAGAGGTATCTCTGGGCCCTCTCGGTAATACTCATCACCTAAGCCTTGCAAGCATTATAACTAATGAGTTAGTTATGAGATGATGTATTACAGAACGAGTAAAGAGACTTGCTAGTAACGAGATTGAACTAGGTATTGGATACCGACGATCAAATCTCGGGCAAGTAACATACCGATGACAAAGGGAACAACGTATGTTGTTATGCGGTTTGACCGATAAAGATCTTCGTAGAATATGTAGGAACCAATATGGGCATCCAGGTCCTGCTATTGGTTATTGACCGAGAATGATTCTTGGTCATGTCTACATAGTTCTCGAACCCATAGGGTCCGCACGCTTAACGTTACGATGACAGTTTTATTATGAGTTTATAAGTTTTGATGTACCAAAGTTTGTTCGGAGTCCCGGATGTGATCTCGGACATGACGAGGAGTCTCGAAATGGTCGAGACATAAAGATTGATATATTGGAAGCCTATATTTGGACATCAGAATCATTCCGGGTGAAATCGGCATTTTACCGGAGTACCGAGAGGTTACCGGAACCCCCCGGGGGGGTTAATGGGCCTACATGGGCCACAAGGGAGAAGAGAGAAGGAGCCAGGAGGGGGCCGCGCGCCCCTCCCCCTCCTAGTCCGAATAGGACAAGGGAAAGGGGGCGGCGCCCCCCCTTTCCTTCCCCTCTTCCTCCTCTTTCCCCCCTTCTCCTACTCCTACTTGGAAAGAAGGGAGTCCTACTCCCGGTGGGAGTAGGACTCCCCCCTTGGCGCGCCCTCCTTGGCCGGCCGCCTCCTCCCCCCTGGCTCCTTTATATACGGGGGCGGGGGGCACCCCATAGACACACAAGTTGATCTACGGATCGTTCCTTAGCCGTGTGCGGTGCCCCCCTCCACCATATTCCACCTCGGTCATATCGTCGCGGAGTTTAGGCGAAGCCCTGCGCCGGTAGAACATCATCATCATCACCACACCGTCGTGCTGACGGAACTCATCTCCGGAGCTCGGCTGGATTGGAGGCCAGAGATCGTCATCGAGCTGAACGTGTG
Organism: Triticum dicoccoides; assembly: GCF_002162155.2. Taxonomy (NCBI): domain Eukaryota; kingdom Viridiplantae; phylum Streptophyta; class Magnoliopsida; order Poales; family Poaceae; genus Triticum; species Triticum dicoccoides. The sequence goes on along the minus strand of NC_041381.1, from coordinate 646,513,665 downwards.
CTGAACTCGGAGGCCCCGTACGTTCGGTGCTTGGATCGGTCGGATCGTGAAGACGTACGACTACATCAACCGCGTTGTGCTAACGCTTCCGCTTACGGTCTACGAGGGTACGTGGACGAACACTCTCCCCTCTCGTTGCTATCTCATCACCATGATCTTGCGTGTGCGTAGGATTTTTTTTGAAATTACTACGTTCCCCAACAACTTGACCCTTCAACATGGATAGTGTCCTCCTCTATTAACTGTTGAACCACATCTTGGGTGAAGAGAGAAGCCTGTGGAAACACATTATCAGGTATGTTAAAAAAAACTCAACCAGTAGGGGGAGAAGGCCCTACTGATTTTTATTAAAGAATATGTGAGACCCGGTGTAAGAACGGAGGTTCGAACCCGTGCCGGCTGGGTGGCACTACACCCTGACCACTGAGCTGAGAGCTCATCCACATTATTAGGTATGTTATTGCAGCTTGTTTTTAGATTGTACAGATAGTGAACATGTATAATGTATAATTAGAACTAAGCAATGTTTTTCTGTGTGTTTGTAAATAATCATTGTTCTATAACCATAACAAACATGCTCATGCTATTTACCTACAGATACGGTGGGCAACCGCCAAGCTTAATATGTGGGCACTTTGCCCTAATTTGAGCGTGAGCACACCATACCTCCTCCAGAGTTTGCTTCCTAACATATTCCAACCATCTAAACGAATGTATCTCTCTTGGATCAACAAGACTAGGAATGATCTTGAACGGGAACACAATTTTGTTCTCGTTTACAGCAAGCAAGCCTGCTATTGCTAAAACTGTTGCGGCAACTCTGAATCCCATCTGTTCGCGGAATGGCATCTCCTTCGTGTATTCTCTAGTGACAATGTCCTCCATGTGATTCATTGTGAAAAATGGGAATTTGTGGTTTCCCACAGGCAGAGGAAACTCTTGACAAGTTCTACGTGTGATCTTGATACTAGTGGTGATCTCTCCATATAGAATACTGATTTTCTAGAGCATGGCAACCTAGTGACAATGTTTACATTAATATCTTTGATAGGTATGATGAAGTTGTTCTCTAGCCTTATACAAGAGTTATCTGCATCCACCCTGCTTAGAAGCCATAAGTACTGCATATCATCGTTCTCCTTTATTATTCGGATGGTGCAAATTCCAGCAAATCCAATGGCCTTCAGCAGTTTAACCTTCTGTCCCATGAAGCTTGAGAATATGTTGCAAACAGATTCTAAATCCCCGTTGTAATGAAAACTCGTGCAGGATTCATCTAAAAACCTTGGTACTCCCTCCGTCCGGAAATACTTGTTGCACAAATAGATAAAATTGGATGCATCTAGAACTGAAATATGCCTAGATACATCCATTTCCCCGACAAGTATTTCCGGACGGAGGGAGTATTTGCATAGTCCGAATGCCTCTGAGGTTTTCATAAATTGGATACTGAAACTTTACTACTTCATCGCCCTGGCATGTTGTTTTGACATGTAGTGTATGGACTTTAGTGATGTTTAGTACAGAATAATTGTTATAATTTTACATTTTTATGGAAACAAGGGCAAAACAGAAGTTTGGAAATAAGAAAACTACCTTCCCATCTTCAGTTGCATGATTTCCTTTCTTCTTTGCCTACACAACAATGAACTTAATCAATCCATACATAGAAGTGTTAGTTTCTGTATCATTGCTATGTGGATGGCTATTTTTCATATGCATAGTGTACATTAACTATTCACCTTTTTTAGTACCTACAACTTTTGTTATTGTATATATAACACGTACACGTTTCATGTAATAAGTATGTAAGGTGTCAAAACAGGACATCAAAAAGTTTGTCAAATTGCATAACAGTTTGCTATGAATCGGTAATTATCATACAAGTTAACTGATATCATACTGTAAATTGACATAACTGAAACAGATGTTCGATTGGTTGCACTGATTGCTAAGTATGAATGTAAGCATCTTCAGTAGTAAACATCCAGACTGAATAGCTTCCCATATAGCAACGCTAATTATAAAAAGGTGGAGCGATATTGGTGTTTCAAATTAGAATACATTTAGGGCCGGTCCTGAGATTTCGGGGGGGAGGGGGGGGGGGGCGAAACTAGATCCCAATCCCGAGAGCCTTAACATAAACACAGTAAAAATACAAGAAAATATGTTAAATGTCAACCAAAGAAAATATAGTTTTTCTCTTATAAATCTTTTTCTTTACTAATACATCCAATTAAGATTTACCTAATTTTGGATCATAATCTAGAAGCGGATTCATCGGCAAGACTAGCAGATGATTTAAGTGCCTATGATCACTTGCTTTGATATGTATAAAGTCTCTCGTCTTATTCCTCCATTTCAACTGTCATCATATTGCCGTACTAAAAACTTGATAACTCCAATAATACCTATGTATAAACAGTATCTATTCAAAAAAAGTATCTAATAAATCAATTATCACAGGCTAGTTGCGATAGTGAAGAGGCAATGTGATGTAGGGTGGAACCCTATAGCGTCGATCTTTCACGTTTGGAGTGGATCCTACGGGGAATCACGAAGAACACGCGGAAGCACAAAGGGAAACATGGGGAAAACGAGAGAGAATCACTCAACCGACAAGGAATCAATCACACAAGCGCTAGATCATCACACACATAAGGTAGCACATGGTTCAAGATCAACAAAGGTAAGGATACAAAGGAACCATTCTTCTCCAAGAGGAGGCCTTGATGTTCTTCCCTAGAAGGGGTCTTGAATCCGCTTGGGGGATCTTCTCCGAAGAGGTCGTGATCTTCGAGGAGAAGTATCCAAGTGGATGAGCAAAGGCTCTCACACAAATATGAGCTAATCCAATGCTAAGTCTCAAAGTGAGGAGATGGGGTCCTATAAATAGACTTGGGGGCGAAGGGGTACATGGGCTCAGCCCAACACGCGCGCACAGGCGCTGGCCGGATGATCCGGACGAGGGTCCGGATGATCCGGGCTGGTCCGGATGGTCCGGGTGGAGGCCCGGATGAGCTGGAGGCCCGGCTGGTGGCGGCGAAGGGCCGGATGTCCGGCTGGTGGCGGCGAAGGGCCGGATGTCCGGCTGGTGGTCCGGATGTCCGGGCAGGGTCCGGATGATCCGGGACTGGGTCCGGATGATCCGGCTTCAGGCTTGAGCTTCGGGTGTCTTCGGATGAATTAGCCGGATCGTCTGGGCAGGGGTCCGGATCGTCCGGGCTCTGTCCGGATCGTCCGGGCCGCCGTCCGGATCGTCCGACCATCCAGGTCCTTGGTGCTTTTTCCTCTCCGTCTTCATGCATGTCTTCCGCTTCCGGTTCTCCTTGCTTCCTAGCTTCTTCATGGCTAGCTCCTTGGTACCTGAGTATGCATAGCGTTTCCGATTGAGGTAGTAACCATGTCTCATGTGAATCGAAAGGGAATTGTGAGAGTAGTGATGTCACCTCGGTTTCAAGAGCTCTTGCACGTGCTCGAGTCATAGGTCCTTGTGGGGTTGGATGTGTTGATGTAGAGTCCATGGGGATGATGGAAGGATGCTCCGCATCATATCCCCTCCCTTCGAAAGGATCCGACCTCGGATCAAGATCTTCATGACCATGGAAAGGCGAGAGGTCTTTGACGTTGAAGGTGTCGCTCACATTGTACTTGTCACTTGGTAGGTCGAGCTTGTAGGCGTTGTTGTTGTAGCGTGCTAACACCTTGAAGGGTCCATCGACTCGAGGTAGAAGTTTGGACTTGCGTTCATTGGGGAAGCGTTCCTTGCGAAGGTGTAGCCACACGAGATCGCCTATGTTGAAGATCATGGGTTGCTTGCCGATGTTGAGCTTGGTCGCTAGTCGTTGTACTTGGCGCTCGATGGTGTGTCTTGTATCTTCATGCATCTTCTTGATGTAGCTTGCACGGGCACTTGCGTCGAGGTTGGTGCGCTCTTGTAGAGGAAGAGGTAGAATGTTCAATGGTGACAATGGGTTGAAGCCGTAGACGACCTCGAAGGGGGACTTGCCGGTAGTCGAATGTCTTGCACGGTTGTAGGCGTACTCGGTGATGGGTAGACATGCCTCCCACTCCTTGATGTTCTTCTTGATCAACATGCGAAGTAGAGTGGAGAGAGTATGGTTCGTCACCTCCGTTTGGCCGTCGGTTTGAGGATGGTATGCGGATGAGAACAAGAGCTTGATTCCTAGCTTGGCGCAAAGAGTCTTCCAAAAGTAACTCAAGAACTTGACGTCGCGGTCGGAGACGATTGTCTTTGGTACTCCATGGAGGCGCAAGATTTCCCTACAAAAGAGATTTGCAATATGTGAAGCATCGTCTACCTTTTTGCAAGGAATGAAATGTGCCATCTTAGAAAATTGATCCACAACAACAAACACGGAATCCTTTCCATTTTGAGTTCTAGGCAAACAAAGTACAAAATCCATGCTAATGTCTTCCCAAGGTTGATAAGGAATAGGAAGAGGCATGTAAAGACCATGAGATTGAGCTTTTGACTTAGCTTTGCGGCATATAGAGCATCGGGTGGTGAAGCGTGAGACGTCTCGAAACTTCTTGGGCCAAAAGTAGTTCTTGGAGAGCGTGGCGAAGGTCTTGTCGTGTCCAAAATGTCCCATGAGTCCGCCTCCATGAGCCTCTTGCAAAAGGAGGAAACGAAGAGAAGACTCGGGAATGCATAGTTTGTTAGCTCTCATAAGATAACCATCCTTGAGGTAATATTGTTCCCAAGATGTATGCGTCAAACATTTAGCATAATGAGGTGCAAAAGATGGATCATTAGCATACAAATTTTTTATGTGCTCAAAGCCAATAACATTCTGTTGGGGAACGTAGTAATTTCAAAAAATTTCCTATGCACACGCAAGATCATGGTGATGATATAGCAACGAGAGGGGAGAGTGTTCGTCCACGTACCCTCGTAGACCGTAAGCGGAAGCGTTAGCACAACGCTGTTGATGTAGTCGTACGTCTTCACGATCCGACCGATCCAAGCACCGAACGTACGGAGCCTCCGAGTTCAGCACACGTTCAGCTCGATGACGATCTCCGGCCTCCGATCCAGCCGAGCTCCGGAGATGAGTTCCGTCAGCACGATGGCGTGGTGACGATGATGATGTTCTACCGGCGCAGGCCTTCGCCTAAACTCCGCGACGATATGACCGAGGTGGAATATGGTGGAAGGGGGCACCGCACACGGCTAAGGAACGATCCGTAGATCAACTTGTGTGTCTATGGGGTGCCCCCTACCCCCGTATATAAAGGAGTGGAGGAGGGGAGGGCCGGCCCTCTTCTATGGCGCGCCCGAGGGGAGTCCTACTCCCACCGGGAGTAGGATTCCCCCTTTCCTAGTCCAACTAGGAGTCCTTCCATGTATTAGGAGTAGGAGACAAGGAAGGGGAAGAGAGAAGGGAAAGAAGGAGGGGGTGCGGCCCCTCCCCCTAGTCCAATTCGGACTAGGCCATGGGGGGGGGGGGTGCGGCCTGCCCTAGGCAGCCCCTCTCTCTTTCCCGCAGGGCCCAATAAGGCCCAATACTTCTCCCCGGCGAATTCCCGTAACTCTCCGGTACTCCGAAAAATACCCGAATCACTCGGAACCTTTCCGAACTCCGAATATAGTCGTCCAATATATCGATCTTTACGTCTCGACCATTTCGAGACTCCTCGTCATGTCCCCGATCTCATCCGGGACTCCGAACTCCTTTGGTACCTCAAAACTCATAAACTCATAATATAACTGTCATCGAAACCTTAAGCGTGCGGAACCTACGGGTTCGAGAACTATGTAGACATGACCTAGAACTATTCTCGGTCAATAACCAATAGCGGGACCTGGATGCCCATATTGGCTCCTACATATTCTACAAAGATCTTTATCGGTCAAACCGCATAACAACATACGTTGTTCCCTTTGTCATCGGTATGTTACTTGCCCGAGATTCGATCGTCGGTATCCAATACCTAGTTCAATCTTGTCACCGGCAAGTCTCTTTACTCGTTCTGTAATGCATCATCCCGTAACCAACTCATTGGTTACATTGCTTGCAAGGCTTATAATGATGTGCATTACCGAGAGGGCCCAGAGATACCTCTCCGACAATCGGAGTGACAAAACCTAATCTCGAAATACGCCAACTCAACATGTACCTTCGGAGACACCTGTAGTACTCCTTTATAATCACCTAGTTACGTTGTGACGTTTGGTAGTACCCAAAGTGTTCCTCCGATAAACGGGAGTTGCATAATCTCATAGTTAGAGGAACATGTATAAGTCATGAAGAAAGCAATAGCAACATACTAAACGATCAAGTGCTAAGCTAACGGAATGGGTCAAGTCAATCACATCATTCTCCTAATGATGTGATCCCGTTAATCAAATGACAACTCTTTTGTCCATGGCTAGGAAACATAACCATCTCTGATAAACGAGCTAGTCAAGTAGAGGCATACTAGTGACACTATGTTTGTCTATGTATTCACACATGTATTATGTTTCCGGTTAATACAATTCTAGCATGAATAATAAACATTTATCATGAAATAAGGAAATAAATAATAACTTTATTATTGCCTCTAGGGCATATTTCCTTCAGTCTCCCACTTGCACTAGAGTCAATAATCTAGTTCACATCGCCATGTGATTTAACACCAATATTCATATCTGTATATGATTAACACCCATAGTTCACATCATCATGTGACCAACATCCAAAGGGTTTACTAGGGTCAATAATCTAGTTCACATCGCTATGTGATTAACACCCAAAGAGTACTAAGGTGTGATCATGTTTTGCTCGTGAGAGAAGCTTAGTCAACGGGTCTGTCACATTCAGAGCCGTATGTATTTTGCAAATATTTTATGTCCACAATGCTCTGCACGGAGCTACTCTAGCTAATTGCTCCCACTTTCAATATGTATCCAGGTTGAGACTTAGAGTCATCTAGATCAGTGTAAAAGTTTGCACTGATGTAACTTTTACAACAAACTCTTTTATCACCTCCATAATCGAGAAACATCTCCTTAGTCCTTACTAAGGATATTCTTGACCAATGTCCAGTGATCTACTCCTAGATCACTATTGTACTCCCTTGCCAAATTCAGAGCAAGGTATACAATAGGTCTGGTACATAGCATAGCACACTTTATAGAACCTATGACTGAGGCATAGGGAATGACTTTTCATTCTCTTTCTATTTTCTGCTGTGGTCAGGATTTGAGTCTTACTCAATTTCATACCTTTGCAACACAGGCAAGAACTCTTTCTTTGACTGTTCCATTTTGAACTATTTCAAAATCTTGCCAAGGTATGTACTCATTGAAAATCTTATCAAGCGTCTTGATCTATCTCAATAGATCTTGATGCTCAATATGTAAGTAGCTTTGACTGAGGTCTTTTCTTTTTAAAGAACTCCTTTAAAACACTCCTTTATGCTTTGCAGAAAAATTCTACATCATTTCTGATCAACAATATGTCACTCATATATACTAATCAGAAAGGCTGTAGTGCTCCCACTCACTTTATTGTAAATACATGCTTCATCGTAAGTCCATATAAAACTATATGCTTTGATCAACTTATCAAAGCGTATATTCCAACTCCGAGATGCTTGCACCAGTCCATAGATGGATCGCTGGAGCTTGCACATTTTGTTAGCACCTTTAGGATTGACAAAACCTTCTGGTTGCATCATATACAACTCTTCTTTAATAAATCCATTAAGGAATGCAGTTTTGACATCCATTTGCCAGATTTCATAAAATGTGGCAATTGCTAACATGATTCAGATAGACTTAAGCATCGATACGAGTGAGAAAATCTCATCGTATTCAACACCTTGAACTTGTTGAAAACCTTTCGCAACAACTCGAGCTTGGTAGATAGTAATACTACTATCAGTGTCCGTCTTCCTCTTGAAGATCCATTTATTTAACATGACTTGCTGATCATCGAGCAAGTCAATCAAAGTCCATACTTTGTTCTCATACATGGATCATATCTCAGATTTTATGGCCTCGAGCCATTTCGCGGAATCTGGGCTCATCATCGCTTCCTCATAGTTCGTAGGTTCATCATGGTCTGGTAACATGACTTCCAGAACATGATTACTACACAACTCTGGTGCGGATCTTACTCTGGAAGACCTACGAGGTTCTGTAGTAACTTGATCTGAAGTTTCATGATCAATATCATTAGCTTCCTCACTAATTGGTGTATTTGTCACAGGAACTGATTTCTGTGATGAACTACTTTCCAATAAGGGAACAGGTACAGTTACCTCATCAAGTTCTACTTTCCTCCCACTCACTTCTTTCGAGAGAAACTCCTTCTCTAGAAAGGATCCATTTTTAGCAACGAATATCTTGCCTTCGGATCTGTGATAGAAGGTGTACCCAACTATTTCCTTTGGGTATTCTATGAAGACGCACTTCTCCGATTTGGGTTCGAGCTTATCAGGATGAAACTTTTTCACATAAGCATCGCGGCCCCAAACTTTAAGAAACGACAACTTGGGTTTCTTGCTAAACCACAGTTCATATGTTGTCGTCTCAACGGATTTAGATGGTGCCCTTTTAATGTGAATGCAGCTGTCTCTAATGCATAACCCCAAAACAATATTGGTAAATCAGTAAGAGACATCATAGATCGCACCATATCCAATAAAGTGCGGTTACGACGTTCGGACACACCATAACGTTGTGGTGTTCAAGGTGGCGTGAGCTGTGAAACTATTCCACATTGTTTTAATTGAAGACCAAACTCGTAACTCAAATATTCCTCTCCGCGATCAGATCGCAGAAACTTTATTTTCTTGTTACGATGATTTTCCACTTCACTCTAAAATTCTTTGAACCTTTCAACTATTTCAGACTTATGTTTCATCAAGTAGATATACCCATATCTGCTCAAATCATCTTGTGAAGGTCAGAAAATAATGATACTTGCCACGAGCCTTCATACTCATTGGTCTGCATACATTAGTATGTATTATTTCCAATAAGTCGGTAGCTCGTTCCATTGTTCCGAAGAACGGAGTTTTAGTCATCTTGCCCAAAAGGCACGGTTCGCAAGCATCAAATGATTCATAACCAAGTGATTCCGAAAATCCATCTTTATGGAGTTTCTTCATGCGCTTTACACCGATATGACCCAAACGGCAGTGCCACAAATAAGTTGCACTATCATTATTAACTTTGCATCTTTTGGCCTCAATATTATGAATATGTGTATCACTACGGTCGAGATCTAACAAACTATTTTCATTGGGTGTATGACCATTGAAGGTTTTATTCATATAAACAGAACAACAATTATTCTCTGATTTTAAATGAATAACCGTATTGCAATAAACATGATCAAATCATACTCATGCTCAACGCAAATGCCAAATAACATTTATTTAGGTTTAACACTAATCCCGAAAGTATAAGGAGTGTGCGATGATGATCATATCAATCTTGGAACTACTTCCAACACTCATCGTCACTTTCCCTTCAACTAGTCTCTGTTTATTCTGTAACTCCTGTTTCGAGTTATTAATCTTAGCAACCGAACAAGTATCAAATACTTAGGGGTTACTATAAACACTAGTAAGGCACACATCAATAATTTGTATATCAAATATACCCTTGTTCACTTTGCCATCCTTCTTATCCACCAAATATTCAGGGCATTTCCGCTTCCAGTGACCATTTCCTTTGCAGTGTAAACACTCAGTTTCAGGCTATGGTCCAGCTTTGGGCTTCTTCGCAGGAGTGACAACTTGCTTGTCTTTCCACTTGAAGTTCCCTTTCTTTCCCTTCGCCCTTCTTTTGAAACTAGTGGTTTTGTCAATCATCAACACTTGATGGTCTTTTCTTGATTTCTACCTTCGTCGATTTCAACATCACGAAGAGCTCGGGAATCGTTTTCGTCATCCCTTGCATACTATAGTTCATCACGAAGTTCTAGTAACTTAGTGATGGTGATTAGAGAATTCTGTCAATCACTATCTTATCTGGAAGATTAACTCCCACTTGATTCAAGCGATTGAAGTACCCAGACAATCTGAGCACATGCTCACTAGTTGAGCGATTCTCCTCCATCTTTTAGCTTTAGAACTTGTTGGAGACTTCATATCTCTCAACTTGGGTATTTGCTGGAAATATTAACTTCAACTCCTGGAACATCTCATATGGTCCATGACGTTCAAAAACGTCTTTGAAGTCCCGATTCTAAGCCGTTTAAGCATGGTGCACTAAACTATCAAGTAGTCATCCTTTTGAGCTAGCCAAACGTTCATAACGTCTGCATCTGCTCCTGCAATAGGTTTGTCACCTAGCGGTGCATTAAGGACATAATTCTTTTGTGCAGCAATGAGGATAAACCTCAGATCACGGATCCAATCCGCATCATTGCTACTAACATCTTTCAACACAATTTTCTCTAGGAACATATCAAAATAAACATATGAAAGCAACAACGCGAGCTATTGATCTACGACATAATTTGCAAAATACTACCAGGACTAAGTTCATGATAAATTGAAGTTCAATTAATCATATTACTTAAGAACTCCACTTAGATAGACATCTCTCTAGTCATCTAAGTGATCACGTGATCCAAATCAACTAAACCATGTCCGATCATCACGTGAGATGGAGTAGTTTCAATGGTGAACATCACTATGTTGATCATATCTACTATATGATTCACGCTCGACCTTTCGGTCTCCATGTTCCGAGGCCATATCTGTATATGCTAGGCTCGTCAAGTATAACCTGAGTATTCCGCGTGTGCAACTATTTTGCACCCGTTGTATTTGAACGTAGAGCCTATCACACCCGATCATCACGTGGTGTCTCAGCACGAAGAACTTTCGCAACGGTGCATACTCAGGGAGAACACTTCTTGATAATTAGTGAGAGATCATCTTAAAATGCTACCGTCAATCTAAGCAAGATAAGATGCATAAAGGATAAACATCACACGCAATCAATATAAGTGATATGATATGGCCATCATCATCTAGTGCTTGTGATCTCCATCTTCGAAGCACCGTCGTGATCACCATCATCACCGGCGCGACACCTTGATCTCCATCGTAGCATCGTTGTCGTTTACTCCATCTATTGCTTCTACGACTATCGCTACCGCTTAGTGATAAAGTAAAGCAATTACAGGGGGTTTGCATTTCATACAATAAAGCGACAACCATATGGCTCCTGCCAGTTGCCGATAACTTCGGTTACAAAACATGATCATCTCATACAATAAAATATAGAATCACGTCTTGACCATATCACATCACAACATGCCCTGCAAAAACAAGTTAGACGTCCTCTACTTTGTTGTTGCAAATTTTACGTGGCTGCTACGGGCTTAGCAAGAACCGTTCTTACCTACGCATCAAAAACCACAACGATAGTTCGTCAAGTTAGTGTTGTTTTAACCTTCGCAAGGACCGGGTGTAGCCACACTCGATTCAGCTAAAGTGAGAGAGACAGACACCCGCCAGCCACCTTTAAGCACGAGTGCTCGTAACGGTGAAACAAGTCTCGCGTAAGCGTACGCGTAATGTCGGTCCGGGCCGCTTCATCTCACAATACCGCCGAACCAAAGTATAACATGCTGGTAAGCAGTATGACTTGTATCGCCCACAACTCACTTGTGTTCTACTCGTGCATATAACATCAACGCATAAAACCTAGGCTCGGATGCCACTGTTGGGGAACGTAGTAATTTCAAAAAAATTCCTACACACACGCAAGATCATGGTGATGATATAGCAACGAGAGGGGAGAGTGTTCGTCCACGTACCCTCGTAGACCGTAAGCAGAAGCGTTAGCACAACGCGGTTGATGTAGTCGTATGTCTTCACGATCCGACCGATCCAAGCACCGAACGTACGGAGCCTCCGAGTTCAGCACACGTTCAGCTCGATGACGATCTCTGGCCTCCGATCCAGCCGAGCTCCGGAGATGAGTTCCGTCAGCACGACGGCGTGGTGACGATGATGATGTTCTACCGGCGCAGGGCTTCACCTAAACTCTGCGACGATATGACCGAGGTGGAATATGGTGGAAGGGGGCACCGCACACGGCTAAGGAACGATCCGTAGATCAACTTGTGTGTCTATGGGGTGCCCCCTACCCCCGTATATAAAGGAGTGGAGGAGGGGATGGCCGGCCCTCTTCTATGGCGCGCCCGAGGGGAGTCCTACTCCCACCGGGAGTAGGATTCCCCCTTTCCTAGTCCAACTAGGAGTCCTTCCATGTATTAGGAGTAGGAGACAAGGAAGGGGAAGAGAGAAGGGAAGGAAGGAGGGGGTGCGGCCCCTCCCCCTAGTCCAATTCGGACTAGGCCATGGGGGGGGGGG
>NC_041381.1:646347623-646364385 GCF_002162155.2 Triticum dicoccoides | reverse complement strand
TGGAGGTGGGCCGCGACAAGGAGGTGGTGACCGCGGTGATCGATAGCGCGAGAAGTGCCAGATCTGTAAGCTCGAAGGGCACGACGCATGGTGTTGCAAGAAACGCTTTGATCGCAACTTCAACAACAACGTCCGCAACCCCGCAGGAGGCGGCGGTGGCGGAGGAGGCGGAGGTGGTGGAGGACATCGCTGATACGTCCATTTCGCATCATGTTTTCTTACTGTTATTTTTTATGTTTTATCCATAATAATGCTTTTTGGAGTAATTCTAATGCCTTCTCTCTCATAATTTACAAGGTACACACCAAGAGGGAGAATTCCGGCAGCTGGAAATCTGGACCTTAAAAAGCTACGTCAGGCTACCTATTCTGCACAACTCCAAATGGGCTGAAACTTCACGGAGATTTTTTATGAAATATATAAGAATTACTGGAACAAATAACTACTAGAGGGGGGCCACCAGGTAGGCACAACCCACCTGGGCGTGCAGGCCCCCCCCCTGGGGGGTTGTGGCCTCCTCGGCCCACCTCTGGTGCCCATCTTATGGTATATAAGTCATTTTGACCTAGAAAAAAAAAGAAGGGGACTTTCGGGACGAAGCACCGCCGTCCTGAGGCGGAACTTGGGCAGGAGCACTTTTGCCCTCTGGCGGAGCGATTCTGCCGGAGGAACTTCCCTCCCGGAGGGGGAAATCATCGTCCTCATCATCACCAACAACTCTCCCATCTTGGGGAGGGCAATCTCCATCAACATCTCAACAACACCATCTCATCTAAAACCCTAGTTCATCTCTTGTGTTCAATCTTATCACCGGAACTATAGATTGGTGTTTGTGGGTGACTAGTAGTGTTGGGGATATAACTACTGAGTGTAAACCGCCCAGGAGGGGCCGGTTTACGCTCATCCGTATTGAAGCCCATGAAGACAAGGAGTATGGAGCTCTACCATTGAAGCTTAGAGGCACAGGGCCCAAAGGCGGTTTAGAGCCCATAAACGTAAACCGATATGAGATGTGTAAAATTGTGTTGTAAGTTAGGAAAGGTAGAAACCGAGCCGGACATGTGTATGAGCCGGCCTCGGTATTCTGTAAACCGCCGGGCGTCAACCTGTGTATATAAAGGGACGACCCGGCGGCGGTTCAGGGACAAGAAACAACAACTCGAGAGATAGGTAAAGCGGATTCGCTCCCTGCTCATCGAGACCCCATCAATTCCACCACAACTGGATCGTAGGCTTTTACCTTCACCGCAAGGGGCCGAACCAGTATAAACTCCCCGTGTCCTTTGTCCGGTTTAACCCCCTTTTTCTAATCTCGTTGCGATGGCTCCATGACTAAGTCCTCTCACTAGGACATCTGACGTTTAATTCCATGACAGTTGGCGCCCATCGTGGGGCTATCGCATGATGGTTTCGAGTTCTTAAAGGGCAATTTCGAAGGACTCAAGGGATACGCAGTTGGCCGGATGACCAAGAGTCGTCGCGGCAAGCTCTACGTCGATGACGCAGGCTGGGTCCCCGAGGCCGGCTCAATTGAGTACGGGTACCGGGTCCCCTTTGGCGGAATTCACATTTTCATCGGCAAGATCGGCGAACCGGGCCCTGGGTCGGACATCTTCACCGACCTCATTGAGACGGCTCAACGTGCAAGTCCCGCCCGGGTTCAGCCTGCCATGAAGCGTGCGTTCGTAGGATTCATCCATGGTGTGCAATCTGAACCGGTGTCCGATGGTGAAACGGCCATCTACTCAGATGGCGAGTCATCCACTGGTGAAACCGAGTCACTGTACCAATTGCAAGACCGCCGGATTGGGGGCTGTTCCGATGGTGACAGTATTCCGGACCCCTTTGAACCGCTGAACCGGGTTGCAATCTTCATGGCCGGTACACAACCCACGTTGCAATCTTCATCTGCAGCAGCAATGATTTCCGGATTAGCAGCCGGGGCAGGAGGCCCTGCGTGCCGGCCGACTCAAGTTCTTTCCGTTTTGTTGGATGCTTTGATGACATTGTTGACCACGGCAGTCACCCCGGAGACTCAGGATCAGCATAACGCGGAGGTTACAAAGCTAAGGGATCAGATAACTCAGGCCAAGGAGGACTTGGCAGCTGAGGAAGCCAGGATGACTGAAGAGCGGGCCGCTCTAGATGCCCAGTCACAGCAGATCCAGGCGCAGAATTACCGGCTTATGTTGGATCAGAATGCGTCAAATGAAGTAATGAGGAGGAAGCACCGGTCCCGTCTGCCGCCGGTTTACGAAGGAATGAATCTCTTCAATACACTAGGAGCCGGGCCAAGTAATCCGGCAGCAGCGAACCGGACCGAGGCACCTGGGACAGTGCCGGGTCAGCCACGGGTGACGGACCCGCCTCGACGAACAGATAACCTACTGCAGTCCATACCGACGCCGCCGGGTCATTTCTCTAGCCCTTTGGATAACATGATTGCTGCGAAATCTCGCTTGGAAGCTATTCCGATGGAGGGTGAATCACTGGCGGCGGTTGAAACGCAACGGGCCAGGGATCTCCTTCAAACCGTTGTGGTGCAGTAGCAGGCTTATTCCTACAACTGAGACAGAATACATCCAACCCCTCGGCCAAGCAAGAGTTACAGCAGACACATTGACGAACCAGCTGTGTCAAGCAGTGCGCGGCACCATGACGCCCCTCGAGGGCCTAATCTGGTGCGCGGTGGTTTGAATGCTCAAGATGTGGTAAACAATGGCCGAGCACGATGGGAGGCAGAATTAGCAGCGCAGTTGGCAGCACAGTATGCGAATCATCAAACCGCTCCGGTTCAACTGACAACATCAGTTGAACAGGGACTGGCTTTCAGCTATTGGGGAGTGTTGTGTCTTATCCCAGCACTATGCAATGTGCGGCTACCCAAGGATTTCAAGGGTCCGCGTAAAGTGCCTAATTATACCGCCGATTTACCCCCCGAGGCGTGGGTTGAAAGTTATGAGATGGCAATGGAGATGCTGGATGTGGATGAAGCGGCATGTGAAAGATACTTCACCATGATGTTAGACGGAACGACTCGCACCTGGTTAAAGAGTCTGCCCATTAACTCGACCAGTTCATGGGACGAGTTGAAGGCCCGATTTATAGCGAATTTCAAGGATACGTACAAACAACCCATGTCCATTATGGATCTGGCTGCTTGTGTCCAAGGAGAGAACGAGTCAACAACTTATTGCGTGTGCAGGGTTTCGGAAATCCTACACTCGTCAGACTGCATCAATGCTGATTCAGCGATTATAAAGTTGGAGGGCAATTGCCGATTTAAGTCACTGAAGATGAAATTGGGACGACTCAAGCGTCATTGCAATGATATGGGAACACTCATGGCAGCTCTGGTTAAGTATGCCGATTCTGATAATACCAAGGATCCCGAGTCTAACGAAGAGAAGCCGGAGAAGGGAAAGAAGAATACATGCGCAAAAGGACAACATAACCAGACTGGCCATGGGAATAATGGTAAGCGCAAGGCAGACAACAATTCTGATTTTGTGGCTAACACCAATGTTCAGGGCAATAATCAATGCCGAAAGGGTAAACCGCCCCCGCGGGGCGGAGGATCAGGGATGAATCTGGAGCGTCTGTTGAACCAACCTTGCCCAAAGCACGGGACGTAAGAAAAACTGGCTACGCATTTATGGAAAGATTGTTTCATTATGCGAGAGTTCAAAAATTAAGACCTCTTCCGGTATGATCATGGACCGTCCGGTGGGTCAGGACCCGGGTTTTACGGACCGGGTTATGGTGGAGGTAATTCCGGTTCAGGTTTTCAGGGTAACCAAGGTGGACAGGGCAATCAAGGCAATCAGAGCAACCAAGGTGGTTATAACCAGCAGGGGAATCAGCAACAGCAGAAGTCGGGTTATCAGAGCAACCCGAAGTAGTTAAATGGTGTACTGTATCATGTCTTCACTACTAGTCTATGCAAGTGCGATGAGAAGCTCCATAAAAGGGCAGTAAACTCTGTTGAGTCGGCGGTGCCCCGTTATCTGCGCTGGTCTGAACAGCCTATTGTGTGGAGTCGGGAGGATCATCCGCCCCGGGTTGATAATCCTGGCCATCTAGCATTGGTGGTTGCACCGCAGGTTGGAGGTTATAAATTCACCAAAGTGCTCATGGATGGAGGGAGCAGTATCAACATCTTGTATTATGAAACCTTCCGGCGTATGGGGTTAACAGATAAGAATCTTAAACCGTCAAACACCGTTTTTAATGGTGTGGTACCTGGTAAATCAGCTTACCCGGTCGGTAAGATAGCTCTGGAGGTGGTTTTTGGAGACGATCATGATTCAAGGTCCGAGACAGTGACCTTTGAAGTGGTTAAAATCAGAAGTCTGTACCATGCCCTGTTTGGACGGCCGGTTTATGCTAAATTCATGGCAAGACCGTGTTATGTTTATCTGCAGCTCAAGATGCCGGGTCATAAGAGGACCATCATGGTTCATGATAGCCGCAAGATTGCTCTGGAGTGCGAGGAAAGTGATGCGGCTTATGCTGAGTCGGTTTGTGCAATGGAGGAGTTGAAGTTCGATAAGGACAATATTGATCTGGCAGATATGACTTCTCTGAAGAATCCCACTATAGAGCATGATCCGGCTTTGAATTTTAAATCGGCTGATGAGACTAAGTTGGTTGATTTTGTTCCTGGCGATTCATCCAAGCAGTTCAACATCAGCGTTAACTTGGATCCGAAATAGGAAAGCGCGCTCATCGAGTTCATCCGTGAGAACCGGGACATCTTTGCATGGAAACCTTCTGACATGCCAGGTGTACCGAGGGAACTCGCTGAGCACACTCTTAATATTGATCCGAAGTTCAAACCGGTCAAACAGTTTCTCCGCCGCTTTAATGAAGACAGGCGCAAGGCCATTGGTGAAGAGGTAGCCCGGCTATTGGCGGCAGGGTTTATTGTGGAGGTGTTTCACCCTGAATGGTTAGCTAACCCGGTGTTGGTACTTAAGAAAAAGGGCACTTGGCGTATGTGTGTGGACTACACGGATTTGAACAAAGCTTGCCCAGCTCATCCCTTTGCCCTCCCTCGTATTGATCAAATCATTGATGCTACGGCGGGTTGTGAGTGTTTGAGTTTCCTGGACGCTTATTCGGGTTACCATCAGATCAAGATGGCAGTTAAGGACCAGGAGAAGACAACTTTTATAACTCCTTTTGGAGCCTTCTGTTATGTATCTATGCCTTTTGGGCTCAAGAGTGCTTAGGCGACTTATCAGCGGTGTGTGCAGAATTGCCTTCATAATCAGATTGGGTGCAATGTTCATGCTTATGTGGATGATATCATGGTGAAATCCAGGAAAGCCGAGACACTTATAACTGACTTCCAGGAAACTTTTGATAATCTGAGGGTTTATAAGATGATGCTCAATCCGGCTAAGTGTGTTTTTGGTGTACCGGCTGGCAAGCTCTTGGGTTTTCTAGTGTCCAACAGGGGCATTAAGGCTAATCCGGAAAAGATCAAGGCTATCACATCCCTGGCTAAACCGGCGTGTCTCAATGACGTTCAGAGATTGGCGGGTCGGATTGCAGCACTGAGCCGGTTTATCAGCCGGTTGGGGGAGAAGGCGATCTCGCTTTATCAGATGAGGAAGAAAACAGACAACTTTGTTTGGAGTGATGCTGCTAATGCGGCGTTTGAGGATTTGAAGAAGCAGTTGGCTGAACTGCCCGTCCTTGCTGCCCCCATTGATAAGGAATCATTGCTGTTATACGTGGCTGCTAATGCCCGGGCTGTCAGCGTGGCTATTGTGGTGGAGCGCAAGGAGGCTGGTAAGGAGTATCCGGTTCAATGGCCGGTTTATTATATCAGTGAGGTGCTTATTGAGTCCGAACAGTGATATCCCCATTGGCAGAAGCTGGTGTATGGAGTGTTTATGGCAAGCCGGAAGCTTAAGCAATACTTTCAAGGCCATCCCATCACTGTGGTCAGTTCTGCTCCATTGGGAGACATCATTCAAAACAAGGAGGCAACTGGCCGGGTTGCTAAGTGGGCTATTGAGCTTGGGCCTCACGGGTTGAAATACATGCGTCACACTGCTATCAAGTCCCAAGCGCTCGTAGACTTCATCAACGACTGGACAGAGTCGCAGGCACCGGAGGATAAACCGGATAATACATACTGGACTATTCACTTTGATGGATCCAGGCAATTGGAGGGCTCGGGGGCTGGAGTTGTCCTTACTTCCTCTTGAGGTGACAAATTTTCTTATGTTCTCCACTTAATGTTTCCCTATACTAACAATGCAGCTGAGTATGAGGCTTTGCTCCACGGTTTGCGGATGGCTAAGGAGATGAATTTAATCCGAGTACGTTGCTTTGGTGACTCCGATTTAGTCGCTCAGCAAGTATCCGGTACGTGGGATTCTAAGGACCCACTCATGGTGGCTTATCGGCAAGAGGTGGACGTTATTGCTGGTCATTTCAAAGGTTATCAAGTCGAGCACATTGATCGATGCAAAAATGAAGTGGCCGACGCTTTAAGCCGGCTTGGGTCCCAGCGTAAACTGGTGCCACCTAATGTTTTTCTAGATGTTTTACATAATCCGTCGGTCAAGGTACCAACGGAGGAGGATCTGGCGATTCCTGACCTGGAGGCTCAGCTGGTGGCGGTTCTTCATGCCATCCCTGATTGGACATTGCCATACCTGGCGTACATGAACCGGGGCGAGTTACCAGAGGACGGAGTTTTAGCCAAACAGATAATCCGGCGTTCTAAGTCCATGGTTATTGTCAATGGCGAGTTACACCACTGCAGTGTCTCAGGGGCGTTCCAGTGTTGTGTTTCTTCTGAAGAAGGCTATGAGATCTTGCGTGAAATCCACGAAGGAGATTGTGGTCATCATGCTGGTTCAAAATCCTTGGTGGCTAAGGCTTTCCGGCACGGTTTTTACTGGTTAATAGCTCATGCTGATGCGGAAGATCTGGTCCGAAGGTGTGACGGTTGTCAAAATTTTGCACGTCGAGCTCATGTTCTGGCTCAGGAGTTGAGGTTGATTCCAATTACCTGGCCGTTTGCAACTTGGGGGCTAGATATGGTTGGGCCTTTTAAGAGATCCAAGGACAAGAAGACCCACCTCCTGGTGGCAGTTGATAAATTCACCAAGTGGGTGGAGGCAGAGCCAGTGAGCAAGTGTGATGCGGCCACGACGGTTCAGTTCATGAAAAAGGTGATCTTCCGGTTTGGTTTTCCACACAACATTATAACAGATAATGGCACGAATCTCTCCAAGGGAGCTATGGAAGAGTTCTGTCAACGTGAGCACATCCGGCTTGATGTGTCATCGGTAGCCCACCCCCAATCTAATGGTCAAGCGGAAAGAGCTAATCAGGAAATCTTAAAGGGTATCAAGCCCCAGCTCATGGTCCCTTTGAAACGGATGTCGGGTTGTTGGGTGGAGGAGTTGCCTTCTGTTCTATGGAGTATCAACACCACCCCCAATAGATCTACGGGTTACACACCCTTCTTCATGGTTTATGGAGCAGAAGCAGTTCTCCCAAGTGATATACGTCATGACTCGCCCCGAGTGGCAGCTTACGTTGAAGCGGATAATGAAAGAGCACGCCAGGATGCCTTGGACCTGTTAGATGAACAACGAGATATTGCGGCAGCTCGCTCGGCGATTTATCAGCAAGACCTGCGGCGTTATCACAGCCGCCGGGTTAAAACCAGGACTTTCCAAGAAGGCGATTCGGTGCTCCGGCTTATCCAAGATCAGACTGACATGCATAAGTTGTCTCCACCTTGGGAAGGACCCTTTGTGGTCAGCAAGAATCGGAACAACGGGTCATACTACCTCATCGATGCTCGAGAGCACAAAGACTCACGTAAACCAGAGGAGGAGACTCGCCGGCCGTGGAATATAGCTCATCTTCGGCCTTACTACACCCGAGCCATAGGCTCCTACTATGTATATATATTTGACAATGTACATATTATGATCAATAAATAAACCGGCATCCTTGCTAAAGCGGGGCCTCTGCCGTTTTCGTCTTATATGTCTCCTTGGTTACTTGGGGACTCATGCTTACAAAGCAGAGTTTTTTTAGTAAACCGGCTTATAAAGCCACAACATAGCTTCGGAGCTTCACACCCAAGGGACCAAAGAGAGTTTGTTGCCACGCACAACTCAAACATAGGTACCCATTGAGCACAGCTCACAATGTTACTTGGGGGCTCTTTGTGCACATCAACAAAGAGTTTGAAAGGACCCTTGTAATAGGCTATCAAGCCAGGCTTGGAAGCCAGGTGTATTCACCTAAAACCCCGGGTTAACCTGCCTTCATCAAGTAAGCCACTCCGTCCAGGTAATCCTGGTATGACCCGTCGAACGTTTGACAAGTCAATCTTATACAGACCCTGAACTTGTCAAAGTTAAAACGACAATTGGTTAATTGGAGGCCCATCTTAAAAGGCTTT
Organism: Triticum dicoccoides; assembly: GCF_002162155.2. Lineage (NCBI taxonomy): Eukaryota > Viridiplantae > Streptophyta > Magnoliopsida > Poales > Poaceae > Triticum > Triticum dicoccoides. The sequence continues at coordinate 646,355,939 of NC_041381.1, read as the reverse complement.
GTCAAATGGTTTAACTCAGCGGCCTGACAGCCCATGAAAAGCCTCGAATTTGGGCCTGGCAGCCCTTGAAAAGCCTCGACTGCAAGTTTTTATTTGATTGATTTTTGCAAGTTTTTCTTTCCTTTGATAAAGTTTTAAGGTAAACCGGTGTCCATTGACCCGGCCTGACTATAAGTCATCTCATCAGCTCGGTGTTTCTTAACCCGGCGCGGCTTTCAACTATCAGTTGTTAGCACAAAAATCAATTATAAATCGGTGTTTCTTAGCCCGGTCTGGCATTGACTATAAGTCGCCAGGATGATCATCCGGTGTTTATCATAACCCGGTGTGGTTGATTATATACCAGCACAGCGTGGTGAGAGTTATCAATACTCAGTATTTCGGTTATCACCCTTACTACAAAAATGATTGGTAAACCAATGATGTGATTTAAATCACAGGTATGAGGTATTTTCATATTTCATTATTTTTACAGCCTTGGTTATAAACTATGACTTCATATTGGGCATTATAACCCGTCCGGTGGTAAACCGCCAGGATAAGTTTTCAGTTTATGACATGCAGAAAACAAGATTGCATAACACTGATAAAAATCATAAGCACACATTGCATCTTATGATAAAGTGGCAGTCTCAGGAAAGTGGTTATACAACATAGCAGACCAAATGTTTCAAGCTATGCATGATGGCATACTAGACCAAGTGTTTTAAACTAGCATATTACAAGGCGCTTGGACCACCCAACAAAGATCATTGTTTTTCTATAGAGGACGGTACACAAATGGTAAACCGGCGTCCGGATTATGATTCCTCTTCGGCTTGATGAGAAGTTTGCGAATCACTTTGCACCGGTTCAACCTCCTCCTCCCCACCCAGTGGCTGGAAGTCAACGGTTGCCCAGTCAATCCCAGTTAAAGCTCGGAAGACAGCTTCGTCACTTATAAGATTGGATGGTTCAACGTCAGGGGCATAAGTGTGCTTACGGATTGGCGGGATAAGATTTTGCACTTCTTTCACAGATGCATCAACCCGTTTGTTGTCCGCATCATAGTTGGACTGGTGGACAGACAAGTTAGCTTCTTCGGCCAATCTGCTTGCAAGCGGGCGCATCTCCTTTGTCAAGGCTTTGAGGGCCTCATTATCAAACTCTGACCCGTCTTCTTGTTGGCTAGGATAGCCCTTTCCGATATCTTCCGGATCAAGATCAGCTATCCAAGCTTTGGCCCGAGTTAGTGCAGATAGAGCGCCAGCCCTTGCAACAGCTCTCTTCACCTCTTCTATCTGGGCAGGAGTCATAGATAATTTGGCTAATGTATCCTTGATTCAGGTTGGCGGCGGTTTATTGTATGAGGCCGCACAGATGACTCGTTGAGCACCGGTATATAGTTGTTCAATCATGGTATAGGCTGCTTTCAACTTCATCTGCATATCTGAGCCCAGATGAGCAACACGACTACCTGAAACGGTTTAAGAATTTACTGTTAAACCGACAGTTTCAAAGATGTTTAAGAAAGGCTCTTGCAAAGAGTATTTACCAAATATGGCAGAAGTCATAGCATTAATCTGACGCTTTAACCCAGTTAGCTCTTCTGGTACCGGTTTAAGAGCCGCCTCAGCATCCTCAGCCCATTTTATCAGAGTGGCCCTTTCAGTTTCCCAGTCTGCCCGCTCGCTTTTGAAGCCATCTTTTAATTGCTCCATGGCAGTTAAAGCGCCCTTCAATTCCTCTTTGGCCTTGGAAGTTTCTGTTTGCTGGGACTTGATATTTTCTTGAAGATCGGCGATTTGGGAATCTTTGTTGCTCAAGTCAGCCTGCAAAAGACGGATAATAAAGTTGTTACTATTTTATCGAAAGTCCCAAGCACATAACAAGTTATACACTTGACACTTGGGGGCTAATGTGGATTGCTTCTCTTTAACTGATATTTTAAGTCCCAAGGCTCAATACAAGTATTAATCTTGGCACTTGGGGGCTAATGCTTAATTGATCAGATAAACCGGAGGCAAAGGAATTCAATAAAGATAAGCTTTGCAACAGAAAGTCCCGGTTCATCTTGAAGAGATAAACCGGCCCTTGGGGGCTACACAGTTGAGGTCTTTTTTTATCAAAAGTCCCGGTTCATCTTGAGGAGATAAACCGGCCCTTGGGGGCTACAATGGAGTTGATATAAAGCACAAAGAAAAATTTATAAAGTGTTTGAATAGAAGTTACTCCCTCCGTTCGGAATTACTTGTCGCGGAAATGGATGTATCTAGACGTATTTTAGTTCTAGATACATCCATTTTTGAGACAAGTAATTCCGAACGGAGGGAGTACCTTATAGCGCTCCTTCATCGAGTTGACTAAACCGGCCTCATAATCACGACTTGTATACATGCGGTTTAGATATCCAGAGTGGAGTTGCTGAGCATTGAGATGAGCACAGCTTGACAAATCAGTCTTCCACTTGCCTTTGTCCACAGCAGTAAATTCCTCTTTGGCACTGTGCTTTGATAAAGCGACAGGTTTGCCAGGGGTAGTGTGGCCAAAACCGGTAATCGCGACATCATCGGTCGTGCCATCAACATTCTCATTTGCGTTGGACAGTTTAGCAGCGGCTCACGCTGGGCTTGGAGGATTAGCAGCTGGATCCTACGTCTTGAGCTTGCGTTGGTTTTCCTCGAAGAGGATAGGGTAATGCAGCAATAGTAGTGTAAGTATTTTCCTCGGCTTTTGAGAATCAAGGTATCAATCCAGTAGGAGGCTCCTCAAAAGTCCCACGCACCTACACAAACAAACAAAGAACTCGCAACCAACGCAATAAAGGGGTTGTCAATCCCTTCACAGCCACTTGCGAAAGTGAGATCTAATACAGATAATAAGATAAGATAAATATATTTTTGGTATTTTATAATATAGATGAAAACGTAAAGATGCAAATAAAAGTAAATTGGAAGCAAATATGATAAGAGATAGACCCGGGGGCCATAGGTTTCACTAGTGGCTTCTCCCAAGATAGCATAAGTATTACGGTGGGTGAACAAATTACTGTCGAGCAATTGATAGAAAAGAGAATAATTATGAGATTATCTAGGCATGATCATGTATATAGGCATCACGTCCGCAACAAGTAGACCGACTCCTGCCTACATCTACTACTATTACTCCACACATCGACCGACTCCTGCCTGCATCTAGAGTATTAAGTTCATAAGAACAGAGTAACGCATTAAGCAAGATGACATGATGTAGAGGGATAAACTCAAGCAATATGATATAAACCCCATCTTGTTATCCTCGATGGCAACAATACAATACGTGCCTCGCAACCCTTTCTGTCACTGGGTAAGGACACCGCAAGATTGAACCCAAAGCTAAGCACTTCTCCCATGGCAAGAAAGATCAATCTAGTAGGCCAAACCAAACTGATAATTCGAAGAGACTTGCAAAGATAACTCAATCATACATAAAAGAATTCAGAGAAGATTTAAATATTATTCATAGATAAACTTGATCATAAACCCACAATTCATCGAATCTCGACAAACACACCACAAAAAGAGTTTACATCGAATAGATCTCCACAAGAGAGGGGGAGAACATTGTATTGAGATCCAAAAAGAGAGAACAAGCCATCTAGCTAATAACTATGGACCCGTAGGTCTGTGGTAAACTACTCACAACTCATCGGAGGGACAAGGATGTTGATGTAGAAGCCCTCCGTGGACGATTCCCCCTCCGGCAGAACGCCGGCGAAGGCTCCAAGATGGGATCTCGTGGATACAGAAGGTTACGGTGGTGGAAATTGTGTTTCATCTACCCCTGGATGTTTTCGGGGTACGTAGGCTTATATAGGAGGAAGAAGTACGTCGATGGACGCCCGAGGGGCCCACGAGACAGGGGGCGCGCCCTATAGGGGGGGGGGCGCCCTCCTATCTCGTGGGAGCCTCGGCTGCTTCTTGACTTGCACTCCAAGTCCTCTGGATCAGGTTCGTTCCAAAAATCACGCCCCCGAAGGTTTCATTCCGTTTGGACTCCGTTTGATATTCCTTTTCTTCGAAATACTGAAATAGGCAAAAAAATAGCAATACGGGCTGGGCCTCCGGTTAGTAGGTTAGTCCCAAAAATGACATAAATGTGTAAAATAAAGCCCATAAACATCCAAAAGGGGTAATATAATAGCATGGAACAATAAAAAATTATAGATACGTTGGAGACGTATCAAGCATCCCCAAGCTTAATTCCTTCTCGTCCTCGAGTAGGTAAATGATAAAAAAGAAAATTTTGATGTGGAATGCTACCTAGCATAATTCTCAATGTAATTTTCTTTATTGTGGCATGAATGTTCAGATCCAAATGATACAAAATAAAACTTCATATTAACATGAAAATGGTGATACTTCAATCATACTAATCAAAGTAATCATGTCTTCTCAAAATAACATGGCCAAAGAAAGTTATCCCTACAAAATCATATAGTCTGGCTGTTGCTCTATCTTCATCACACAAAGTATTTAATCATGCACAACCCCGATGACAAGCCAAGCAATTGTTTCATACTTTAATAATCCCAAACTCTTTCAACTTTCACGCAATACATGAGCGTGAGCCATGGACATAGCGCTATAGGTGAATAGAATGGTGGTTGTGGAGAAGACAAAAAGGAGAAGATAGTCTCACATCAACTAGGCGTATAAACGGGCTATGGAGATGCCCATTAATAGATATCAATGTGAGTGAGTAGGGATTGCCATGCAACGGATGCACTAGAGCTATAAATATATGAAAGCTCAACAAAAGAAACTAAGTGGGTGTGCATCCAACTCGCTTGCTCACGAAGACCTAGGGCACTTTTGAGGAAGCCCATCATTGGAATATACAAGCCAAGTTCTATAATGAAAAATTCCCACTAGTATATGAAAGTGACAACATATGAGACTCTCTATCATGATGATCATGGTGCTACTTTGAAGCACAAGTGTGGAAAAAGAGATAGTAGCATTGTCCCTTCTCTCTTTTTCTCTCATTTCTTTTTTTTTCTTTTTTTTTCTTTGGCCTTTCTTTTTTTTCTTTTTGGCCTTTCTCTTTTTTTTTTCCTTTTTTTCTTTTTGTAAAGTCTGAAGTCTCATTGTCAGGACCCCGACTCAATGCCACATCGATCTAGCTTGTAACACTTCATATCACTTTGCGGCCTCACGCACGGTATCCCCACGGGTGTCGCCTTACCTTTGCCCGGGACCGTTTGCGCCTTTTGGCACACGTATATGATAGTGTCGCTAGCATCCATATGATAAGGAGCCCGGGCTGACATGGCTAGTCGTAAACCCAAAGTGGCACAAACTTACAGGGACAGGCATCCATGACCCAGCATCGAACGTGTCGGTCATCAGCGAGTGAATCCAGGCTGTAGCACTAGGCTAACAGGACTCTGGTGAACCGGGCTGTAGCGGGCTAACAGGACTCCGGTATTCATCGCGTGACATTTCCCCGAAGGGACAGACACAGGAACGAAGAAGGACACATGCCGGCCAGCCTAAGTGTTCCGGAGCAGTAGCACGCTACCATGGCTCAGTGGAAGCACTAGGAGACATTTCCCGGTAAGAGGGGCTACTAAGGATAAACAACTAGATAGTCAGATCCCACACATAGCAATACACATTACACGTACGCATAACATGCAAGTATGTGTTGTACAACATGGCATCACAGCATAACTCAACAACTCATATAGATAAGACTCAAAGAGCCATCATAGCATTTATTGCAAACAGGGGTCACAAGACCCATCATACAGAGCATACAAGCAACAAGCGGAAGCATTACATGTCTGGGTACAAACATCTACAAATGAAAAAGGCTGAAGAGCCTGACTATCTACAACATCCGATCAAGATCGTAGCTGAGGTACAAGCTACTCGTCGAAGTCCACGAGAACACTAGTAAGACCGAAGTCTCCGCTGCAAAAACATAAATAAAGCACCATGAGTACAAAGGTACTCAGCAAGACTTACATCAGATCCTATCATACATGCACTTGTATCAAGAGGGTAATGTGGGGTTTAGTTGCAGCAAGCCAGCTTTGACTCTGTGGCTATCCTATTCTACGACTACCAGAGCATCTTTGAGGTGATATGGCGCACACGAGTCCACTAATCACCACACAATACACTACTATGGATTCATCCCCGTCTCCCTACGAGAAGGCCATCCATAGTACTCACACTTTTCTTGAGCATTTTATTGTATCCACTTCAAGTTATCTATGTACCATGTAAGCATCCAAGAAGTCCATATCCGCGGACCCGGCTATTCGAATAGATCATGTTAACCCTGCAGGGGTGTACTTCTTCACACACGCTCTCGCCACTTACCACCATGTACACGTCGTGTATCTCGGCAACCTTCAAGCGGAAGCCTGGCGAGGGAGTCGGCCACGACCTGACTAACCGCACAAGACTCTAGCCCAGGTTTATCGCCTATTCGGGTTCCATCCGTAAGGAGATCCGGCCGGGGTATCGCTCACGGCCCCAAACGATGTGTGCAGGGTTCCCGAGCCCACCATCCGGGTGCCACTCGGTACACCAGGCCACGTGTGCCTAGTCTGTCCCAAGCCCACCCTGCCGGGTGCCACTTGGTAGAAAAATAGCACTACCTACAAACACCAGAAACTAGTTGCGACTCCTGGACAGAGACCAAGTTGGTTAATAAGTCGAGAGAGTCAATTAAGGATCCCAATGTGTGGTAGTATCGAGTCATTGGACAACATACATAGAACTCAGTGCTTAAGGACGGTTCCAGTGAGACAACCCACCATGTACTCCTACATGGCCTCTCACCGCTACCTTTACCAAATCGTGTTCACACGTTCACTCTCAGCATCAGAACATAGAGCATTGTACTCCAATTCATTCCCGATGAATCAGACCTGACACAACTCTAAGCAATAGCAGGCATAGCATGGTAGGAACACAACATGGCTCAATCAACTCCTACACATGCTAGTGGGTTTTAACTATTTACTGTGGCAATGACAGGTCATGCAGAGGAATGGGTTCAACTACCGCAGCACAAAGTAGCAGATGAATCGTTGTTGTCCTAATGCAATATCTGAGAGCAGGAGCGAGAGAGTAGGATTGTATTGGAATGAACAAGGGGGTTTGCTTGCCTGGTAGATCAACAAGGGAGGCACTGCTTCATAGACAGGTACTCTGGAACGGTCTCCGGAGCAAGACCTATCGAGAAGGAACGGTGCCAACAATCAATACACAAGCATATGCAACAATATGATGCATGAACATGGCATGAAGATGTGATGCTGTTTGAGCTAATGCAACTAGTATTCATTTGGTTTGAAGTCCATTTGAACCCTAAGCTCAAATGCAATTCTAATTTAAGTCTCTTAATATGCCATAATGTGTTTCCTCATATTCAGCATGTATAAGTTGGTTTGTCATGCATGAAACTAGTACAGATGGAAAGATTGCATTTTTCTGATAATTTTTCATATATAAATTATTTCAATCTGAGCTACGGTTGAATTTCTATGAATTTTTGAAGTTTAAATCATTTTCTGGAATTTCCTGATTTATTTTAATTCCAGAAAATAGTTAATTGTGTCAGCACTGCGTCATGCTTGCGTCAGCAGGTCAACGGTGCTGACCAGGTCAAACCTGACGTGTGGGGTCCACACGTCAGTGACAGGGGGTTTAACAGGGTTAGTTTAATCCTAATTAAAAGGTTAGTGGCGCTGGGGCCCACTGTCAGTGTCAGGGGTTAACTAAGTGGTGATTAGCTTCAGCTAATCACCTGGCAGGTCGGGCCCACTCGTCCGGCCGGCGAGGTTAACGCCGGCGACCTCTGGACGCGGCGGCGTCCGCGTTACGGGCCACGGGGACGGCGTCGGAGAGCACCGGGGCGTAGCCCGGGCTCTCGCGCATCTGGTGGAGTAGGTAGGGGAAGCTGGGGTGGTCGGAGCTCACCGGAGAAGAGCTCGCGGCGGCGGCCGGAGCTCGGGCTCGAGCGGGGACGCGGCTACGGCGCATGGGGACGAAAACGGAGAGGGGGAGGAGGAGCAGCAGCTCACAGCGGTTGCAGCGGGCGTCGAAGCGGGCTCGGGGACGCGCTGACGACGGCGTACGGTCGATGGGGATCTACGGCGGCCGGCAATGAAGACGACGACGGTGGCGATGATGGAGGCCGTCCGGAGGTGCGTGGCTTGACGAGGGGGTAGAGCGGGTCGTGGCGGAGCTTCTGGGCACAGCGGGAGGGCGAGGGGTGGCCGGTGGCCACGGCGGCGAGCAACGGCGCTCTCCGGTGCACTCGGTGAGGAGAGGGAGA